>NW_028289496.1:0-23796 GCF_059628265.1 Tinamus guttatus | reverse complement strand
TGCAAAGGGCATGCCAAAGGAAGTGTTTTGCTGTGCCAAGACTCGTGCTGCGCACGCTTTGTGCTTGGAGTGAGAAACAGGTTCCTTGGTGTTTTCTGCGAAACGCTTTAGCAGCCCGTTGGTGCTAGTATGGAGTCAGGGGATGGATGAAGCGGAGAGCCCCGTTTGGAGTGAGGCTGCAAAGGGCATGCCAAAGGAAGTGTTTTGCTGTGCCAAGACTCGTGCTGCGCACGCTTTGTGCTTGGAGTGAGAAACAGGTTCCTTGGTGTTTTCTGCGAAACGCTTTAGCAGCCCGTTGGTGCTAGTATGGAGTCAGGGGATGGATGAAGCGGAGAGCCCCGTTTGGAGTGAGGCTGCAAAGGGCATGCCAAAGGAAGTGTTTTGCTGTGCCAAGACTCGTGCTGCGCACGCTTTGTGCTTGGAGTGAGAAACAGGTTCCTTGGTGTTTTCTGCGAAACGCTTTAGCAGCCCGTTGGTGCTAGTATGGAGTCAGGGGATGGATGAAGCGGAGAGCCCCGTTTGGAGTGAGGCTGCAAAGGGCATGCCAAAGGAAGTGTTTTGCTGTGCCAAGACTCGTGCTGCGCACGCTTTGTGCTTGGAGTGAGAAACAGGTTCCTTGGTGTTTTCTGCGAAACGCTTTAGCAGCCCGTTGGTGCTAGTATGGAGTCAGGGGATGGATGAAGCGGAGAGCCCCGTTTGGAGTGAGGCTGCAAAGGGCATGCCAAAGGAAGTGTTTTGCTGTGCCAAGACTCGTGCTGCGCACGCTTTGTGCTTGGAGTGAGAAACAGGTTCCTTGGTGTTTTCTGCGAAACGCTTTAGCAGCCCGTTGGTGCTAGTATGGAGTCAGGGGATGGATGAAGCGGAGAGCCCCGTTTGGAGTGAGGCTGCAAAGGGCATGCCAAAGGAAGTGTTTTGCTGTGCCAAGACTCGTGCTGCGCACGCTTTGTGCTTGGAGTGAGAAACAGGTTCCTTGGTGTTTTCTGCGAAACGCTTTAGCAGCCCGTTGGTGCTAGTATGGAGTCAGGGGATGGATGAAGCGGAGAGCCCCGTTTGGAGTGAGGCTGCAAAGGGCATGCCAAAGGAAGTGTTTTGCTGTGCCAAGACTCGTGCTGCGCACGCTTTGTGCTTGGAGTGAGAAACAGGTTCCTTGGTGTTTTCTGCGAAACGCTTTAGCAGCCCGTTGGTGCTAGTATGGAGTCAGGGGATGGATGAAGCGGAGAGCCCCGTTTGGAGTGAGGCTGCAAAGGGCATGCCAAAGGAAGTGTTTTGCTGTGCCAAGACTCGTGCTGCGCACGCTTTGTGCTTGGAGTGAGAAACAGGTTCCTTGGTGTTTTCTGCGAAACGCTTTAGCAGCCCGTTGGTGCTAGTATGGAGTCAGGGGATGGATGAAGCGGAGAGCCCCGTTTGGAGTGAGGCTGCAAAGGGCATGCCAAAGGAAGTGTTTTGCTGTGCCAAGACTCGTGCTGCGCACGCTTTGTGCTTGGAGTGAGAAACAGGTTCCTTGGTGTTTTCTGCGAAACGCTTTAGCAGCCCGTTGGTGCTAGTATGGAGTCAGGGGATGGATGAAGCGGAGAGCCCCGTTTGGAGTGAGGCTGCAAAGGGCATGCCAAAGGAAGTGTTTTGCTGTGCCAAGACTCGTGCTGCGCACGCTTTGTGCTTGGAGTGAGAAACAGGTTCCTTGGTGTTTTCTGCGAAACGCTTTAGCAGCCCGTTGGTGCTAGTATGGAGTCAGGGGATGGATGAAGCGGAGAGCCCCGTTTGGAGTGAGGCTGCAAAGGGCATGCCAAAGGAAGTGTTTTGCTGTGCCAAGACTCGTGCTGCGCACGCTTTGTGCTTGGAGTGAGAAACAGGTTCCTTGGTGTTTTCTGCGAAACGCTTTAGCAGCCCGTTGGTGCTAGTATGGAGTCAGGGGATGGATGAAGCGGAGAGCCCCGTTTGGAGTGAGGCTGCAAAGGGCATGCCAAAGGAAGTGTTTTGCTGTGCCAAGACTCGTGCTGCGCACGCTTTGTGCTTGGAGTGAGAAACAGGTTCCTTGGTGTTTTCTGCGAAACGCTTTAGCAGCCCGTTGGTGCTAGTATGGAGTCAGGGGATGGATGAAGCGGAGAGCCCCGTTTGGAGTGAGGCTGCAAAGGGCATGCCAAAGGAAGTGTTTTGCTGTGCCAAGACTCGTGCTGCGCACGCTTTGTGCTTGGAGTGAGAAACAGGTTCCTTGGTGTTTTCTGCGAAACGCTTTAGCAGCCCGTTGGTGCTAGTATGGAGTCAGGGGATGGATGAAGCGGAGAGCCCCGTTTGGAGTGAGGCTGCAAAGGGCATGCCAAAGGAAGTGTTTTGCTGTGCCAAGACTCGTGCTGCGCACGCTTTGTGCTTGGAGTGAGAAACAGGTTCCTTGGTGTTTTCTGCGAAACGCTTTAGCAGCCCGTTGGTGCTAGTATGGAGTCAGGGGATGGATGAAGCGGAGAGCCCCGTTTGGAGTGAGGCTGCAAAGGGCATGCCAAAGGAAGTGTTTTGCTGTGCCAAGACTCGTGCTGCGCACGCTTTGTGCTTGGAGTGAGAAACAGGTTCCTTGGTGTTTTCTGCGAAACGCTTTAGCAGCCCGTTGGTGCTAGTATGGAGTCAGGGGATGGATGAAGCGGAGAGCCCCGTTTGGAGTGAGGCTGCAAAGGGCATGCCAAAGGAAGTGTTTTGCTGTGCCAAGACTCGTGCTGCGCACGCTTTGTGCTTGGAGTGAGAAACAGGTTCCTTGGTGTTTTCTGCGAAACGCTTTAGCAGCCCGTTGGTGCTAGTATGGAGTCAGGGGATGGATGAAGCGGAGAGCCCCGTTTGGAGTGAGGCTGCAAAGGGCATGCCAAAGGAAGTGTTTTGCTGTGCCAAGACTCGTGCTGCGCACGCTTTGTGCTTGGAGTGAGAAACAGGTTCCTTGGTGTTTTCTGCGAAACGCTTTAGCAGCCCGTTGGTGCTAGTATGGAGTCAGGGGATGGATGAAGCGGAGAGCCCCGTTTGGAGTGAGGCTGCAAAGGGCATGCCAAAGGAAGTGTTTTGCTGTGCCAAGACTCGTGCTGCGCACGCTTTGTGCTTGGAGTGAGAAACAGGTTCCTTGGTGTTTTCTGCGAAACGCTTTAGCAGCCCGTTGGTGCTAGTATGGAGTCAGGGGATGGATGAAGCGGAGAGCCCCGTTTGGAGTGAGGCTGCAAAGGGCATGCCAAAGGAAGTGTTTTGCTGTGCCAAGACTCGTGCTGCGCACGCTTTGTGCTTGGAGTGAGAAACAGGTTCCTTGGTGTTTTCTGCGAAACGCTTTAGCAGCCCGTTGGTGCTAGTATGGAGTCAGGGGATGGATGAAGCGGAGAGCCCCGTTTGGAGTGAGGCTGCAAAGGGCATGCCAAAGGAAGTGTTTTGCTGTGCCAAGACTCGTGCTGCGCACGCTTTGTGCTTGGAGTGAGAAACAGGTTCCTTGGTGTTTTCTGCGAAACGCTTTAGCAGCCCGTTGGTGCTAGTATGGAGTCAGGGGATGGATGAAGCGGAGAGCCCCGTTTGGAGTGAGGCTGCAAAGGGCATGCCAAAGGAAGTGTTTTGCTGTGCCAAGACCCGTGCTGCGCACGCTTTGTGCTTGGAGTGAGAAACAGGTTCCTTGGTGTTTTCTGCGAAACGCTTTAGCAGCCCGTTGGTGCTAGTATGGAGTCAGGGGATGGATGAAGCGGAGAGCCCCGTTTGGAGTGAGGCTGCAAAGGGCATGCCAAAGGAAGTGTTTTGCTGTGCCAAGACTCGTGCTGCGCACGCTTTGTGCTTGGAGTGAGAAACAGGTTCCTTGGTGTTTTCTGCGAAACGCTTTAGCAGCCCGTTGGTGCTAGTATGGAGTCAGGGGATGGATGAAGCGGAGAGCCCCGTTTGGAGTGAGGCTGCAAAGGGCATGCCAAAGGAAGTGTTTTGCTGTGCCAAGACTCGTGCTGCGCACGCTTTGTGCTTGGAGTGAGAAACAGGTTCCTTGGTGTTTTCTGCGAAACGCTTTAGCAGCCCGTTGGTGCTAGTATGGAGTCAGGGGATGGATGAAGCGGAGAGCCCCGTTTGGAGTGAGGCTGCAAAGGGCATGCCAAAGGAAGTGTTTTGCTGTGCCAAGACTCGTGCTGCGCACGCTTTGTGCTTGGAGTGAGAAACAGGTTCCTTGGTGTTTTCTGCGAAACGCTTTAGCAGCCCGTTGGTGCTAGTATGGAGTCAGGGGATGGATGAAGCGGAGAGCCCCGTTTGGAGTGAGGCTGCAAAGGGCATGCCAAAGGAAGTGTTTTGCTGTGCCAAGACTCGTGCTGCGCACGCTTTGTGCTTGGAGTGAGAAACAGGTTCCTTGGTGTTTTCTGCGAAACGCTTTAGCAGCCCGTTGGTGCTAGTATGGAGTCAGGGGATGGATGAAGCGGAGAGCCCCGTTTGGAGTGAGGCTGCAAAGGGCATGCCAAAGGAAGTGTTTTGCTGTGCCAAGACTCGTGCTGCGCACGCTTTGTGCTTGGAGTGAGAAACAGGTTCCTTGGTGTTTTCTGCGAAACGCTTTAGCAGCCCGTTGGTGCTAGTATGGAGTCAGGGGATGGATGAAGCGGAGAGCCCCGTTTGGAGTGAGGCTGCAAAGGGCATGCCAAAGGAAGTGTTTTGCTGTGCCAAGACTCGTGCTGCGCACGCTTTGTGCTTGGAGTGAGAAACAGGTTCCTTGGTGTTTTCTGCGAAACGCTTTAGCAGCCCGTTGGTGCTAGTATGGAGTCAGGGGATGGATGAAGCGGAGAGCCCCGTTTGGAGTGAGGCTGCAAAGGGCATGCCAAAGGAAGTGTTTTGCTGTGCCAAGACTCGTGCTGCGCACGCTTTGTGCTTGGAGTGAGAAACAGGTTCCTTGGTGTTTTCTGCGAAACGCTTTAACAGGCCGTCGGTGCTAGTATGGAGTCAGGGGATGGATGAAGCGGAGAGCCCCGTTTGGAGTGAGGCTGTAAAGGGCATGCCAAGAGAAGTGTTCTGCTGTGCCAAGACTCGTGCTGCGCACGCTTTGTGGTTGGAGTGAGAAACAGGTTCCTTGGTGTTTTCTGCGAAACGCTTTAACAGACCGTTGGTGCTAGTATGGAGTCAGGGGATGGATGAAGCGGAGAGCCCCGTTTGGAGTGAGGCTGCAAAGGGCATGCCAAAGGAAGTGTTTTGCTGTGCCAAGACTCGTGCTGCGCACGCTTTGTGCTTGGAGTGAGAAACAGGTTCCTTGGTGTTTTCTGCGAAACGCTTTAACAGGCCGTTGGTGCTAGTATGGAGTCAGGGGATGGATGAAGCGGAGAGCCCCCGTTTGGAGTGAGGCTGTAAAGGGCATGCCAAAGGAAGTGTTCTGCTGTGCCAAGACTCGTGCTGCGCACGCTTTGTGCTTGGAGTGAGAAACAGGTTCCTTGGTGTTTTCTGCGAAACGCTTTAACAGACCGTTGGTGCTAGTATGGAGTCAGGGGATGGATGAAGCGGAGAGCCCCGTTTGGAGTGAGGCTGCAAAGGGCATGCCAAGAGAAGTGTTTTGCTGTGCCAAGACTCGTGCTGCGCACGCTTTGTGGTTGGAGTGAGAAACAGGTTCCTTGGTGTTTTCTGCGAAACGCTTTAGCAGCCCGTTGGTGCTAGTATGGAGTCAGGGGATGGATGAAGCGGAGAGCCCCGTTTGGAGTGAGGCTGCAAAGGGCATGCCAAAGGAAGTGTTTTGCTGTGCCAAGACTCGTGCTGCGCACGCTTTGTGCTTGGAGTGAGAAACAGGTTCCTTGGTGTTTTCTGCGAAACGCTTTAGCAGCCCGTTGGTGCTAGTATGGAGTCAGGGGATGGATGAAGCGGAGAGCCCCGTTTGGAGTGAGGCTGCAAAGGGCATGCCAAAGGAAGTGTTTTGCTGTGCCAAGACTCGTGCTGCGCACGCTTTGTGCTTGGAGTGAGAAACAGGTTCCTTGGTGTTTTCTGCGAAACGCTTTAGCAGCCCGTTGGTGCTAGTATGGAGTCAGGGGATGGATGAAGCGGAGAGCCCCGTTTGGAGTGAGGCTGCAAAGGGCATGCCAAAGGAAGTGTTTTGCTGTGCCAAGACTCGTGCTGCGCACGCTTTGTGCTTGGAGTGAGAAACAGGTTCCTTGGTGTTTTCTGCGAAACGCTTTAGCAGCCCGTTGGTGCTAGTATGGAGTCAGGGGATGGATGAAGCGGAGAGCCCCGTTTGGAGTGAGGCTGCAAAGGGCATGCCAGGAGAAGTGTTTTGCTGTGCCAAGACTCGTGCTGCGCACGCTTTGTGCTTGGAGTGAGAAACAGGTTCCTTGGTGTTTTCTGCGAAACGCTTTAGCAGCCCGTTGGTGCTAGTATGGAGTCAGGGGATGGATGAAGCGGAGAGCCCCGTTTGGAGTGAGGCTGCAAAGGGCATGCCAAAGGAAGTGTTTTGCTGTGCCAAGACTCGTGCTGCGCACGCTTTGTGCTTGGAGTGAGAAACAGGTTCCTTGGTGTTTTCTGCGAAACGCTTTAGCAGGCCGTTGGTGCTAGTATGGAGTCAGGGGATGGATGAAGCGGAGAGCCCCGTTTGGAGTGAGGCTGCAAAGGGCATGCCAAAGGAAGTGTTCTGCTGTGCCAAGACTCGTGCTGCGCACGCTTTGTGCTTGGAGTGAGAAACAGGTTCCTTGGTGTTTTCTGCGAAACGCTTTAACAGCCCGTTGGTGCTAGTATGGAATCAGGGGATGGATGAAGCGGAGAGCCCCGTTTGGAGTGAGGCTGCAAAGGGCATGCCAAAGGAAGTGTTTTGCTGTGCCAAGACTCGTGCTGCGCACGCTTTGTGCTTGGAGTGAGAAACAGGTTCCTTGGTGTTTTCTGCGAAATGCTTTAGCAGCCCGTTGGTGCTAGTATGGAGTCAGTGGATGGATGAAGCGGAGAGCCCCGTTTGGAGTGAGGCTGCAAAGGGTATGCCAAAGGAAGTGTTTTGCTGTGCCAAGACTCGTGCTGCGCACGCTTTGTGCTTGGAGTGAGAAACAGGTTCCTTGGTGTTTTCTGCGAAACGCTTTAGCAGCCCGTTGGTGCTAGTATGGAGTCAGGGGATGGATGAAGCGGAGAGCCCCGTTTGGAGTGAGGCTGCAAAGGGCATGCCAAAGGAAGTGTTTTGCTGTGCCAAGACTCGTGCTGCGCACGCTTTGTGCTTGGAGTGAGAAACAGGTTCCTTGGTGTTTTCTGCGAAACGCTTTAGCAGCCCGTTGGTGCTAGTATGGAGTCAGGGGATGGATGAAGCGGAGAGCCCCGTTTGGAGTGAGGCTGCAAAGGGCATGCCAAAGGAAGTGTTTTGCTGTGCCAAGACTCGTGCTGCGCACGCTTTGTGCTTGGAGTGAGAAACAGGTTCCTTGGTGTTTTCTGCGAAACGCTTTAGCAGCCCGTTGGTGCTAGTATGGAGTCAGGGGATGGATGAAGCGGAGAGCCCCGTTTGGAGTGAGGCTGCAAAGGGCATGCCAAAGGAAGTGTTTTGCTGTGCCAAGACTCGTGCTGCGCACGCTTTGTGCTTGGAGTGAGAAACAGGTTCCTTGGTGTTTTCTGCGAAACGCTTTAGCAGCCCGTTGGTGCTAGTATGGAGTCAGGGGATGGATGAAGCGGAGAGCCCCGTTTGGAGTGAGGCTGCAAAGGGCATGCCAAGAGAAGTGTTTTGCTGTGCCAAGACTCGTGCTGCGCACGCTTTGTGCTTGGAGTGAGAAACAGGTTCCTTGGTGTTTTCTGCGAAACGCTTTAGCAGCCCGTTGGTGCTAGTATGGAGTCAGGGGATGGATGAAGCGGAGAGCCCCGTTTGGAGTGAGGCTGCAAAGGGCATGCCAAAGGAAGTGTTTTGCTGTGCCAAGACTCGTGCTGCGCACGCTTTGTGCTTGGAGTGAGAAACAGGTTCCTTGGTGTTTTCTGCGAAACGCTTTAGCAGCCCGTTGGTGCTAGTATGGAGTCAGGGGATGGATGAAGCGGAGAGCCCCGTTTGGAGTGAGGCTGCAAAGGGCATGCCAAAGGAAGTGTTTTGCTGTGCCAAGACTCGTGCTGCGCACGCTTTGTGCTTGGAGTGAGAAACAGGTTCCTTGGTGTTTTCTGCGAAACGCTTTAACAGGCCGTCGGTGCTAGTATGGAGTCAGGGGATGGATGAAGCGGAGAGCCCCGTTTGGAGTGAGGCTGTAAAGGGCATGCCAAGAGAAGTGTTCTGCTGTGCCAAGACTCGTGCTGCGCACGCTTTGTGGTTGGAGTGAGAAACAGGGTCCTTGGTGTTTTCTGCGAAACGCTTTAACAGACCGTTGGTGCTAGTATGGAGTCAGGGGATGGATGAAGCGGAGAGCCCCGTTTGGAGTGAGGCTGCAAAGGGCATGCCAAAGGAAGTGTTTTGCTGTGCCAAGACTCGTGCTGCGCACGCTTTGTGGTTGGAGTGAGAAACAGGTTCCTTGGTGTTTTCTGCGAAACGCTTTAACAGGCCGTTGGTGCTAGTATGGAGTCAGGGGATGGATGAAGCGGAGAGCCCCGTTTGGAGTGAGGCTGTAAAGGGCATGCCAAAGGAAGTGTTCTGCTGTGCCAAGACTCGTGCTGCGCACGCTTTGTGCTTGGAGTGAGAAACAGGTTCCTTGGTGTTTTCTGCGAAACGCTTTAACAGACCGTTGGTGCTAGTATGGAGTCAGGGGATGGATGAAGCGGAGAGCCCCGTTTGGAGTGAGGCTGCAAAGGGCATGCCAAGAGAAGTGTTTTGCTGTGCCAAGACTCGTGCTGCGCACGCTTTGTGCTTGGAGTGAGAAACAGGTTCCTTGGTGTTTTCTGCGAAACGCTTTAGCAGCCCGTTGGTGCTAGTATGGAGTCAGGGGATGGATGAAGCGGAGAGCCCCGTTTGGAGTGAGGCTGCAAAGGGCATGCCAAAGGAAGTGTTTTGCTGTGCCAAGACTCGTGCTGCGCACGCTTTGTGCTTGGAGTGAGAAACAGGTTCCTTGGTGTTTTCTGCGAAACGCTTTAGCAGCCCGTTGGTGCTAGTATGGAGTCAGGGGATGGATGAAGCGGAGAGCCCCGTTTGGAGTGAGGCTGCAAAGGGCATGCCAAAGGAAGTGTTTTGCTGTGCCAAGACTCGTGCTGCGCACGCTTTGTGGTTGGAGTGAGAAACAGGTTCCTTGGTGTTTTCTGCGAAACGCTTTAACAGGCCGTTGGTGCTAGTATGGAGTCAGGGGATGGATGAAGCGGAGAGCCCCGTTTGGAGTGAGGCTGTAAAGGGCATGCCAAAGGAAGTGTTCTGCTGTGCCAAGACTCGTGCTGCGCACGCTTTGTGCTTGGAGTGAGAAACAGGTTCCTTGGTGTTTTCTGCGAAACGCTTTAACAGACCGTTGGTGCTAGTATGGAGTCAGGGGATGGATGAAGCGGAGAGCCCCGTTTGGAGTGAGGCTGTAAAGGGCATGCCAAAGGAAGTGTTCTGCTGTGCCAAGACTCGTGCTGCGCACGCTTTGTGGTTGGAGTGAGAAACAGGTTCCTTGGTGTTTTCTGCGAAACGCTTTAGCAGGCCGTTGGTGCTAGTATGGAGTCAGGGGATGGATGAAGCGGAGAGCCCCGTTTGGAGTGAGGCTGCAAAGGGCATGCCAAAGGAAGTGTTTTGCTGTGCCAAGACTCGTGCTGCGCACGCTTTGTGCTTGGAGTGAGAAACAGGTTCCTTGGTGTTTTCTGCGAAACGCTTTAGCAGCCCGTTGGTGCTAGTATGGAGTCAGGGGATGGATGAAGCGGAGAGCCCCGTTTGGAGTGAGGCTGCAAAGGGCATGCCAAAGCAAGTGTTTTGCTGTGCCAAGACTCGTGCTGCGCACGCTTTGTGCTTGGAGTGAGAAACAGGTTCCTTGGTGTTTTCTGCGAAACGCTTTAGCAGCCCGTTGGTGCTAGTATGGAGTCAGGGGATGGATGAAGCGGAGAGCCCCGTTTGGAGTGAGGCTGCAAAGGGCATGCCAAAGGAAGTGTTTTGCTGTGCCAAGACTCGTGCTGCGCACGCTTTGTGCTTGGAGTGAGAAACAGGTTCCTTGGTGTTTTCTGCGAAACGCTTTAGCAGCCCGTTGGTGCTAGTATGGAGTCAGGGGATGGATGAAGCGGAGAGCCCCGTTTGGAGTGAGGCTGCAAAGGGCATGCCAAAGGAAGTGTTCTGCTGTGCCAAGACTCGTGCTGCGCACGCTTTGTGCTTGGAGTGAGAAACAGGTTCCTTGGTGTTTTCTGCGAAACGCTTTAACAGCCCGTTGGTGCTAGTATGGAATCAGGGGATGGATGAAGCGGAGAGCCCCGTTTGGAGTGAGGCTGCAAAGGGCATGCCAAAGGAAGTGTTTTGCTGTGCCAAGACTCGTGCTGCGCACGCTTTGTGCTTGGAGTGAGAAACAGGTTCCTTGGTGTTTTCTGCGAAATGCTTTAGCAGCCCGTTGGTGCTAGTATGGAGTCAGTGGATGGATGAAGCGGAGAGCCCCGTTTGGAGTGAGGCTGCAAAGGGCATGCCAAAGGAAGTGTTTTGCTGTGCCAAGACTCGTGCTGCGCACGCTTTGTGCTTGGAGTGAGAAACAGGTTCCTTGGTGTTTTCTGCGAAACGCTTTAGCAGCCCGTTGGTGCTAGTATGGAGTCAGGGGATGGATGAAGCGGAGAGCCCCGTTTGGAGTGAGGCTGCAAAGGGCATGCCAAAGGAAGTGTTTTGCTGTGCCAAGACTCGTGCTGCGCACGCTTTGTGCTTGGAGTGAGAAACAGGTTCCTTGGTGTTTTCTGCGAAACGCTTTAGCAGCCCGTTGGTGCTAGTATGGAGTCAGGGGATGGATGAAGCGGAGAGCCCCGTTTGGAGTGAGGCTGCAAAGGGCATGCCAGGAGAAGTGTTTTGCTGTGCCAAGACTCGTGCTGCGCACGCTTTGTGCTTGGAGTGAGAAACAGGTTCCTTGGTGTTTTCTGCGAAACGCTTTAGCAGCCCGTTGGTGCTAGTATGGAGTCAGGGGATGGATGAAGCGGAGAGCCCCGTTTGGAGTGAGGCTGCAAAGGGCATGCCAAAGGAAGTGTTTTGCTGTGCCAAGACTCGTGCTGCGCACGCTTTGTGCTTGGAGTGAGAAACAGGTTCCTTGGTGTTTTCTGCGAAACGCTTTAGCAGCCCGTTGGTGCTAGTATGGAGTCAGGGGATGGATGAAGCGGAGAGCCCCGTTTGGAGTGAGGCTGCAAAGGGCATGCCAAAGGAAGTGTTTTGCTGTGCCAAGACTCGTGCTGCGCACGCTTTGTGCTTGGAGTGAGAAACAGGTTCCTTGGTGTTTTCTGCGAAACGCTTTAGCAGCCCGTTGGTGCTAGTATGGAGTCAGGGGATGGATGAAGCGGAGAGCCCCGTTTGGAGTGAGGCTGCAAAGGGCATGCCAAAGGAAGTGTTTTGCTGTGCCAAGACTCGTGCTGCGCACGCTTTGTGCTTGGAGTGAGAAACAGGTTCCTTGGTGTTTTCTGCGAAACGCTTTAGCAGCCCGTTGGTGCTAGTATGGAGTCAGGGGATGGATGAAGCGGAGAGCCCCGTTTGGAGTGAGGCTGCAAAGGGCATGCCAAAGGAAGTGTTTTGCTGTGCCAAGACTCGTGCTGCGCACGCTTTGTGCTTGGAGTGAGAAACAGGTTCCTTGGTGTTTTCTGCGAAACGCTTTAGCAGCCCGTTGGTGCTAGTATGGAGTCAGGGGATGGATGAAGCGGAGAGCCCCGTTTGGAGTGAGGCTGCAAAGGGCATGCCAAAGGAAGTGTTTTGCTGTGCCAAGACTCGTGCTGCGCACGCTTTGTGCTTGGAGTGAGAAACAGGTTCCTTGGTGTTTTCTGCGAAACGCTTTAGCAGCCCGTTGGTGCTAGTATGGAGTCAGGGGATGGATGAAGCGGAGAGCCCCGTTTGGAGTGAGGCTGCAAAGGGCATGCCAAAGGAAGTGTTTTGCTGTGCCAAGACTCGTGCTGCGCACGCTTTGTGCTTGGAGTGAGAAACAGGTTCCTTGGTGTTTTCTGCGAAACGCTTTAGCAGCCCGTTGGTGCTAGTATGGAGTCAGGGGATGGATGAAGCGGAGAGCCCCGTTTGGAGTGAGGCTGCAAAGGGCATGCCAAAGGAAGTGTTTTGCTGTGCCAAGACTCGTGCTGCGCACGCTTTGTGCTTGGAGTGAGAAACAGGTTCCTTGGTGTTTTCTGCGAAACGCTTTAGCAGCCCGTTGGTGCTAGTATGGAGTCAGGGGATGGATGAAGCGGAGAGCCCCGTTTGGAGTGAGGCTGCAAAGGGCATGCCAAAGGAAGTGTTTTGCTGTGCCAAGACTCGTGCTGCGCACGCTTTGTGCTTGGAGTGAGAAACAGGTTCCTTGGTGTTTTCTGCGAAACGCTTTAGCAGCCCGTTGGTGCTAGTATGGAGTCAGGGGATGGATGAAGCGGAGAGCCCCGTTTGGAGTGAGGCTGCAAAGGGCATGCCAAAGGAAGTGTTTTGCTGTGCCAAGACTCGTGCTGCGCACGCTTTGTGCTTGGAGTGAGAAACAGGTTCCTTGGTGTTTTCTGCGAAACGCTTTAGCAGCCCGTTGGTGCTAGTATGGAGTCAGGGGATGGATGAAGCGGAGAGCCCCGTTTGGAGTGAGGCTGCAAAGGGCATGCCAGGAGAAGTGTTTTGCTGTGCCAAGACTCGTGCTGCGCACGCTTTGTGCTTGGAGTGAGAAACAGGTTCCTTGGTGTTTTCTGCGAAATGCTTTAGCAGCCCGTTGGTGCTAGTATGGAGTCAGGGGATGGATGAAGCGGAGAGCCCCGTTTGGAGTGAGGCTGCAAAGGGCATGCCAAAGGAAGTGTTTTGCTGTGCCAAGACTCGTGCTGCGCACGCTTTGTGCTTGGAGTGAGAAACAGGTTCCTTGGTGTTTTCTGCGAAATGCTTTAGCAGCCCGTTGGTGCTAGTATGGAGTCAGTGGATGGATGAAGCGGAGAGCCCCGTTTGGAGTGAGGCTGCAAAGGGCATGCCAAAGGAAGTGTTTTGCTGTGCCAAGACTCGTGCTGCGCACGCTTTGTGCTTGGAGTGAGAAACAGGTTCCTTGGTGTTTTCTGCGAAACGCTTTAGCAGCCCGTTGGTGCTAGTATGGAGTCAGGGGATGGATGAAGCGGAGAGCCCCGTTTGGAGTGAGGCTGCAAAGGGCATGCCAAGAGAAGTGTTTTGCTGTGCCAAGACTCGTGCTGCGCACGCTTTGTGCTTGGAGTGAGAAACAGGTTCCTTGGTGTTTTCTGCGAAACGCTTTAGCAGGCCGTTGGTGCTAGTATGGAGTCAGGGGATGGATGAAGCGGAGAGCCCCGTTTGGAGTGAGGCTGCAAAGGGCATGCCAAGAGAAGTGTTTTGCTGTGCCAAGACTCGTGCTGCGCACGCTTTGTGCTTGGAGTGAGAAACAGGTTCCTTGGTGTTTTCTGCGAAACGCTTTAGCAGCCCGTTGGTGCTAGTATGGAGTCAGGGGATGGATGAAGCGGAGAGCCCCGTTTGGAGTGAGGCTGCAAAGGGCATGCCAAAGGAAGTGTTTTGCTGTGCCAAGACTCGTGCTGCGCACGCTTTGTGCTTGGAGTGAGAAACAGGTTCCTTGGTGTTTTCTGCGAAACGCTTTAGCAGCCCGTTGGTGCTAGTATGGAGTCAGGGGATGGATGAAGCGGAGAGCCCCGTTTGGAGTGAGGCTGCAAAGGGCATGCCAGGAGAAGTGTTTTGCTGTGCCAAGACTCGTGCTGCGCACGCTTTGTGCTTGGAGTGAGAAACAGGTTCCTTGGTGTTTTCTGCGAAATGCTTTAGCAGCCCGTTGGTGCTAGTATGGAGTTAGGGGATGGATGAAGCGGAGAGCCCCGTTTGGAGTGAGGCTGCAAAGGGCATGCCAGGAGAAGTGTTTTGCTGTGCCAAGACTCGTGCTGCGCACGCTTTGTGCTTGGAGTGAGAAACAGGTTCCTTGGTGTTTTCTGCGAAATGCTTTAGCAGCCCGTTGGTGCTAGTATGGAGTCAGGGGATGGATGAAGCGGAGAGCCCCGTTTGGAGAGAGGCTGCAAAGGGCATGCCAAAGGAAGTGTTTTGCTGTGCCAAGACTCGTGCTGCGCACGCTTTGTGCTTGGAGTGAGAAACAGGTTCCTTGTTGTTTTCTGCGAAACGCTTTAGCAGCCCGTTGGTGCTAGTATGGAGTCAGGGGATGGATGAAGCGGAGAGCCCCGTTTGGAGTGAGGCTGCAAAGGGCATGTCAAAGGAAGTGTTCTGCTGTGCCAAGACTCGTGCTGCGCACGCTTTGTGCTTGGAGTGAGAAACAGGTTCCTTGGTGTTTTCTGCGAAACGCTTTAGCAGCCCGTTGGTGCTAGTATGGAGTCAGGGGATGGATGAAGCGGAGAGCCCCGTTTGGAGTGAGGCTGCAAAGGGCATGCCAGGAGAAGTGTTTTGCTGTGCCAAGACTCGTGCTGCGCACGCTTTGTGCTTGGAGTGAGAAACAGGTTCCTTGGTGTTTTCTGCGAAATGCTTTAGCAGCCCGTTGGTGCTAGTATGGAGTCAGGGGATGGATGAAGCGGAGAGCCCCGTTTGGAGTGAGGCTGCAAAGGGCATGCCAGGAGAAGTGTTTTGCTGTGCCAAGACTCGTGCTGCGCACGCTTTGTGCTTGGAGTGAGAAACAGGTTCCTTGGTGTTTTCTGCGAAATGCTTTAGCAGCCCGTTGGTGCTAGTATGGAGTCAGGGGATGGATGAAGCGGAGAGCCCCGTTTGGAGTGAGGCTGCAAAGGGCATGCCAAAGGAAGTGTTTTGCTGTGCCAAGACTCGTGCTGCGCACGCTTTGTGCTTGGAGTGAGAAACAGGTTCCTTGGTGTTTTCTGCGAAACGCTTTAGCAGCCCGTTGGTGCTAGTATGGAGTCAGGGGATGGATGAAGCGGAGAGCCCCGTTTGGAGTGAGGCTGCAAAGGGCATGCCAAAGGAAGTGTTTTGCTGTGCCAAGACTCGTGCTGCGCACGCTTTGTGCTTGGAGTGAGAAACAGGTTCCTTGGTGTTTTCTGCGAAACGCTTTAGCAGCCCGTTGGTGCTAGTATGGAGTCAGGGGATGGATGAAGCGGAGAGCCCCGTTTGGAGTGAGGCTGCAAAGGGCATGCCAAAGGAAGTGTTTTGCTGTGCCAAGACTCGTGCTGCGCACGCTTTGTGCTTGGAGTGAGAAACAGGTTCCTTGGTGTTTTCTGCGAAACGCTTTAGCAGCCCGTTGGTGCTAGTATGGAGTCAGGGGATGGATGAAGCGGAGAGCCCCGTTTGGAGTGAGGCTGCAAAGGGCATGCCAAAGGAAGTGTTTTGCTGTGCCAAGACTCGTGCTGCGCACGCTTTGTGCTTGGAGTGAGAAACAGGTTCCTTGGTGTTTTCTGCGAAACGCTTTAGCAGCCCGTTGGTGCTAGTATGGAGTCAGGGGATGGATGAAGCGGAGAGCCCCGTTTGGAGTGAGGCTGCAAAGGGCATGCCAAAGGAAGTGTTTTGCTGTGCCAAGACTCGTGCTGCGCACGCTTTGTGCTTGGAGTGAGAAACAGGTTCCTTGGTGTTTTCTGCGAAACGCTTTAGCAGCCCGTTGGTGCTAGTATGGAGTCAGGGGATGGATGAAGCGGAGAGCCCCGTTTGGAGTGAGGCTGCAAAGGGCATGCCAAAGGAAGTGTTCTGCTGTGCCAAGACTCGTGCTGCGCACGCTTTGTGCTTGGAGTGAGAAACAGGTTCCTTGGTGTTTTCTGCGAAACGCTTTAGCAGCCCGTTGGTGCTAGTATGGAGTCAGGGGATGGATGAAGCGGAGAGCCCCGTTTGGAGTGAGGCTGCAAAGGGCATGCCAAAGGAAGTGTTTTGCTGTGCCAAGACTCGTGCTGCGCACGCTTTGTGCTTGGAGTGAGAAACAGGTTCCTTGGTGTTTTCTGCGAAATGCTTTAGCAGCCCGTTGGTGCTAGTATGGAGTCAGGGGATGGATGAAGCGGAGAGCCCCGTTTGGAGTGAGGCTGCAAAGGGCATGCCAAAGGAAGTGTTTTGCTGTGCCAAGACTCGTGCTGCGCACGCTTTGTGCTTGGAGTGAGAAACAGGTTCCTTGGTGTTTTCTGCGAAATGCTTTAGCTGCCCGTTGGTGCTAGTATGGAGTCAGGGGATGGATGAAGCGGAGAGCCCCGTTTGGAGTGAGGCTGCAAAGGGCATGCCAAAGGAAGTGTTTTGCTGTGCCAAGACTCGTGCTGCGCACGCTTTGTGCTTGGAGTGAGAAACAGGTTCCTTGGTGTTTTCTGCGAAACGCTTTAGCAGCCCGTTGGTGCTAGTATGGAGTCAGGGGATGGATGAAGCGGAGAGCCCCGTTTGGAGTGAGGCTGCAAAGGGCATGCCAAAGGAAGTGTTCTGCTGTGCCAAGACTCGTGCTGCGCACGCTTTGTGCTTGGAGTGAGAAACAGGTTCCTTGGTGTTTTCTGCGAAACGCTTTAGCAGCCCGTTGGTGCTAGTATGGAGTCAGGGGATGGATGAAGCGGAGAGCCCCGTTTGGAGTGAGGCTGCAAAGGGCATGCCAAGAGAAGTGTTTTGCTGTGCCAAGACTCGTGCTGCGCACGCTTTGTGCTTGGAGTGAGAAACAGGTTCCTTGGTGTTTTCTGCGAAACGCTTTAGCAGCCCGTTGGTGCTAGTATGGAGTCAGGGGATGGATGAAGCGGAGAGCCCCGTTTGGAGTGAGGCTGCAAAGGGCATGCCAAGAGAAGTGTTTTGCTGTGCCAAGACTCGTGCTGCGCACGCTTTGTGCTTGGAGTGAGAAACAGGTTCCTTGGTGTTTTCTGCGAAACGCTTTAGCAGCCCGTTGGTGCTAGTATGGAGTCAGGGGATGGATGAAGCGGAGAGCCCCGTTTGGAGTGAGGCTGCAAAGGGCATGCCAAAGGAAGTGTTTTGCTGTGCCAAGACTCGTGCTGCGCACGCTTTGTGCTTGGAGTGAGAAACAGGTTCCTTGGTGTTTTCTGCGAAACGCTTTAGCAGCCCGTTGGTGCTAGTATGGAGTCAGGGGATGGATGAAGCGGAGAGCCCCGTTTGGAGTGAGGCTGCAAAGGGCATGCCAGGAGAAGTGTTTTGCTGTGCCAAGACTCGTGCTGCGCACGCTTTGTGCTTGGAGTGAGAAACAGGTTCCTTGGTGTTTTCTGCGAAATGCTTTAGCAGCCCGTTGGTGCTAGTATGGAGTTAGGGGATGGATGAAGCGGAGAGCCCCGTTTGGAGTGAGGCTGCAAAGGGCATGCCAGGAGAAGTGTTTTGCTGTGCCAAGACTCGTGCTGCGCACGCTTTGTGCTTGGAGTGAGAAACAGGTTCCTTGGTGTTTTCTGCGAAACGCTTTAGCAGCCCGTTGGTGCTAGTATGGAGTCAGGGGATGGATGAAGCGGAGAGCCCCGTTTGGAGAGAGGCTGCAAAGGGCATGCCAAAGGAAGTGTTTTGCTGTGCCAAGACTCGTGCTGCGCACGCTTTGTGCTTGGAGTGAGAAACAGGTTCCTTGGTGTTTTCTGCGAAACGCTTTAGCAGCCCGTTGGTGCTAGTATGGAGTCAGGGGATGGATGAAGCGGAGAGCCCCGTTTGGAGTGAGGCTGCAAAGGGCATGTCAAAGGAAGTGTTTTGCTGTGCCAAGACTCGTGCTGCGCACGCTTTGTGCTTGGAGTGAGAAACAGGTTCCTTGGTGTTTTCTGCGAAACGCTTTAGCAGCCCGTTGGTGCTAGTATGGAATCAGGGGATGGATGAAGCGGAGAGCCCCGTTTGGAGTGAGGCTGCAAAGGGCATGCCAGGAGAAGTGTTTTGCTGTGCCAAGACTCGTGCTGCGCACGCTTTGTGCTTGGAGTGAGAAACAGGTTCCTTGGTGTTTTCTGCGAAATGCTTTAGCAGCCCGTTGGTGCTAGTATGGAGTCAGGGGATGGATGAAGCGGAGAGCCCCGTTTGGAGTGAGGCTGCAAAGGGCATGCAGGGGGAAGTGTTTTGCTGTGCCAAGACTCGTGCTGCGCACGCTTTGTGCTTGGAGTGAGAAACAGGTTCCTTGGTGTTTTCTGCGAAACGCTTTAGCAGCCCGTTGGTGCTAGTATGGAGTCAGGGGATGGATGAAGCGGAGAGCCCCGTTTGGAGTGAGGCTGCAAAGGGCATGCAGGGGGAAGTGTTTTGCTGTGCCAAGACTCGTGCTGCGCACGCTTTGTGCTTGGAGTGAGAAACAGGTTCCTTGGTGTTTTCTGCGAAACGCTTTAGCAGCCCGTTGGTGCTAGTATGGAGTCAGGGGATGGATGAAGCGGAGAGCCCCGTTTGGAGTGAGGCTGCAAAGGGCATGCCAAAGGAAGTGTTTTGCTGTGCCAAGACTCGTGCTGCGCACGCTTTGTGCTTGGAGTGAGAAACAGGTTCCTTGGTGTTTTCTGCGAAACGCTTTAGCAGCCCGTTGGTGCTAGTATGGAGTCAGGGGATGGATGAAGCGGAGAGCCCCGTTTGGAGTGAGGCTGCAAAGGGCATGCCAGGAGAAGTGTTTTGCTGTGCCAAGACTCGTGCTGCGCACGCTTTGTGCTTGGAGTGAGAAACAGGTTCCTTGGTGTTTTCTGCGAAATGCTTTAGCAGCCCGTTGGTGCTAGTATGGAGTTAGGGGATGGATGAAGCGGAGAGCCCCGTTTGGAGTGAGGCTGCAAAGGGCATGCCAGGAGAAGTGTTTTGCTGTGCCAAGACTCGTGCTGCGCACGCTTTGTGCTTGGAGTGAGAAACAGGTTCCTTGGTGTTTTCTGCGAAATGCTTTAGCAGCCCGTTGGTGCTAGTATGGAGTCAGGGGATGGATGAAGCGGAGAGCCCCGTTTGGAGAGAGGCTGCAAAGGGCATGCCAAAGGAAGTGTTTTGCTGTGCCAAGACTCGTGCTGCGCACGCTTTGTGCTTGGAGTGAGAAACAGGTTCCTTGGTGTTTTCTGCGAAACGCTTTAGCAGCCCGTTGGTGCTAGTATGGAGTCAGGGGATGGATGAAGCGGAGAGCCCCGTTTGGAGTGAGGCTGCAAAGGGCATGTCAAAGGAAGTGTTTTGCTGTGCCAAGACTCGTGCTGCGCACGCTTTGTGCTTGGAGTGAGAAACAGGTTCCTTGGTGTTTTCTGCGAAACGCTTTAGCAGCCCGTTGGTGCTAGTATGGAATCAGGGGATGGATGAAGCGGAGAGCCCCGTTTGGAGTGAGGCTGCAAAGGGCATGCCAGGAGAAGTGTTTTGCTGTGCCAAGACTCGTGCTGCGCACGCTTTGTGCTTGGAGTGAGAAACAGGTTCCTTGGTGTTTTCTGCGAAATGCTTTAGCAGCCCGTTGGTGCTAGTATGGAGTCAGGGGATGGATGAAGCGGAGAGCCCCGTTTGGAGTGAGGCTGCAAAGGGCATGCAGGGGAAGTGTTTTGCTGTGCCAAGACTCGTGCTGCGCACGCTTTGTGCTTGGAGTGAGAAACAGGTTCCTTGGTGTTTTCTGCGAAACGCTTTAGCAGCCCGTTGGTGCTAGTATGGAGTCAGGGGATGGATGAAGCGGAGAGCCCCGTTTGGAGTGAGGCTGCAAAGGGCATGCCAAAGGAAGTGTTTTGCTGTGCCAAGACTCGTGCTGCGCACGCTTTGTGCTTGGAGTGAGAAACAGGTTCCTTGGTGTTTTCTGCGAAACGCTTTAGCAGCCCGTTGGTGCTAGTATGGAGTCAGGGGATGGATGAAGCGGAGAGCCCCGTTTGGAGTGAGGCTGCAAAGGGCATGCCAAAGGAAGTGTTTTGCTGTGCCAAGACTCGTGCTGCGCACGCTTTGTGCTTGGAGTGAGAAACAGGTTCCTTGGTGTTTTCTGCGAAACGCTTTAGCAGCCCGTTGGTGCTAGTATGGAGTCAGGGGATGGATGAAGCGGAGAGCCCCGTTTGGAGTGAGGCTGCAAAGGGCATGCCAGGAGAAGTGTTTTGCTGTGCCAAGACTCGTGCTGCGCACGCTTTGTGCTTGGAGTGAGAAACAGGTTCCTTGGTGTTTTCTGCGAAATGCTTTAGCAGCCCGTTGGTGCTAGTATGGAGTTAGGGGATGGATGAAGCGGAGAGCCCCGTTTGGAGTGAGGCTGCAAAGGGCATGCCAGGAGAAGTGTTTTGCTGTGCCAAGACTCGTGCTGCGCACGCTTTGTGCTTGGAGTGAGAAACAGGTTCCTTGGTGTTTTCTGCGAAATGCTTTAGCAGCCCGTTGGTGCTAGTATGGAGTCAGGGGATGGATGAAGCGGAGAGCCCCGTTTGGAGAGAGGCTGCAAAGGGCATGCCAAAGGAAGTGTTTTGCTGTGCCAAGACTCGTGCTGCGCACGCTTTGTGCTTGGAGTGAGAAACAGGTTCCTTGGTGTTTTCTGCGAAACGCTTTAGCAGCCCGTTGGTGCTAGTATGGAGTCAGGGGATGGATGAAGCGGAGAGCCCCGTTTGGAGTGAGGCTGCAAAGGGCATGTCAAAGGAAGTGTTCTGCTGTGCCAAGACTCGTGCTGCGCACGCTTTGTGCTTGGAGTGAGAAACAGGTTCCTTGGTGTTTTCTGCGAAACGCTTTAGCAGCCCGTTGGTGCTAGTATGGAATCAGGGGATGGATGAAGCGGAGAGCCCCGTTTGGAGTGAGGCTGCAAAGGGCATGCCAGGAGAAGTGTTTTGCTGTGCCAAGACTCGTGCTGCGCACGCTTTGTGCTTGGAGTGAGAAACAGGTTCCTTGGTGTTTTCTGCGAAATGCTTTAGCAGCCCGTTGGTGCTAGTATGGAGTCAGGGGATGGATGAAGCGGAGAGCCCCGTTTGGAGTGAGGCTGCAAAGGGCATGCAGGGGAAGTGTTTTGCTGTGCCAAGACTCGTGCTGCGCACGCTTTGTGCTTGGAGTGAGAAACAGGTTCCTTGGTGTTTTCTGCGAAACGCTTTAGCAGCCCGTTGGTGCTAGTATGGAGTCAGGGGATGGATGAAGCGGAGAGCCCCGTTTGGAGTGAGGCTGCAAAGGGCATGCCAAAGGAAGTGTTTTGCTGTGCCAAGACTCGTGCTGCGCACGCTTTGTGCTTGGAGTGAGAAACAGGTTCCTTGGTGTTTTCTGCGAAACGCTTTAGCAGCCCGTTGGTGCTAGTATGGAGTCAGGGGATGGATGAAGCGGAGAGCCCCGTTTGGAGTGAGGCTGCAAAGGGCATGCCAAAGGAAGTGTTTTGCTGTGCCAAGACTCGTGCTGCGCACGCTTTGTGCTTGGAGTGAGAAACAGGTTCCTTGGTGTTTTCTGCGAAACGCTTTAGCAGCCCGTTGGTGCTAGTATGGAGTCAGGGGATGGATGAAGCGGAGAGCCCCGTTTGGAGTGAGGCTGCAAAGGGCATGCCAAAGGAAGTGTTTTGCTGTGCCAAGACTCGTGCTGCGCACGCTTTGTGCTTGGAGTGAGAAACAGGTTCCTTGGTGTTTTCTGCGAAACGCTTTAGCAGCCCGTTGGTGCTAGTATGGAGTCAGGGGATGGATGAAGCGGAGAGCCCCGTTTGGAGTGAGGCTGCAAAGGGCATGCCAAAGGAAGTGTTCTGCTGTGCCAAGACTCGTGCTGCGCACGCTTTGTGCTTGGAGTGAGAAACAGGTTCCTTGGTGTTTTCTGCGAAACGCTTTAGCAGCCCGTTGGTGCTAGTATGGAGTCAGGGGATGGATGAAGCGGAGAGCCCCGTTTGGAGTGAGGCTGCAAAGGGCATGCCAGGAGAAGTGTTTTGCTGTGCCAAGACTCGTGCTGCGCACGCTTTGTGCTTGGAGTGAGAAACAGGTTCCTTGGTGTTTTCTGCGAAATGCTTTAGCAGCCCGTTGGTGCTAGTATGGAGTCAGGGGATGGATGAAGCGGAGAGCCCCGTTTGGAGTGAGGCTGCAAAGGGCATGCCAAAGGAAGTGTTTTGCTGTGCCAAGACTCGTGCTGCGCACGCTTTGTGCTTGGAGTGAGAAACAGGTTCCTTGGTGTTTTCTGCGAAATGCTTTAGCAGCCCGTTGGTGCTAGTATGGAGTCAGGGGATGGATGAAGCGGAGAGCCCCGTTTGGAGTGAGGCTGCAAAGGGCATGCCAAAGGAAGTGTTTTGCTGTGCCAAGACTCGTGCTGCGCACGCTTTGTGCTTGGAGTGAGAAACAGGTTCCTTGGTGTTTTCTGCGAAACGCTTTAGCAGCCCGTTGGTGCTAGTATGGAGTCAGGGGATGGATGAAGCGGAGAGCCCCGTTTGGAGTGAGGCTGCAAAGGGCATGCCAAAGGAAGTGTTCTGCTGTGCCAAGACTCGTGCTGCGCACGCTTTGTGCTTGGAGTGAGAAACAGGTTCCTTGGTGTTTTCTGCGAAACGCTTTAGCAGCCCGTTGGTGCTAGTATGGAGTCAGGGGATGGATGAAGCGGAGAGCCCCGTTTGGAGTGAGGCTGCAAAGGGCATGCCAAGAGAAGTGTTTTGCTGTGCCAAGACTCGTGCTGCGCACGCTTTGTGCTTGGAGTGAGAAACAGGTTCCTTGGTGTTTTCTGCGAAACGCTTTAGCAGCCCGTTGGTGCTAGTATGGAGTCAGGGGATGGATGAAGCGGAGAGCCCCGTTTGGAGTGAGGCTGCAAAGGGCATGCCAAAGGAAGTGTTTTGCTGTGCCAAGACTCGTGCTGCGCACGCTTTGTGCTTGGAGTGAGAAACAGGTTCCTTGGTGTTTTCTGCGAAACGCTTTAGCAGCCCGTTGGTGCTAGTATGGAGTCAGGGGATGGATGAAGCGGAGAGCCCCGTTTGGAGTGAGGCTGCAAAGGGCATGCCAGGAGAAGTGTTTTGCTGTGCCAAGACTCGTGCTGCGCACGCTTTGTGCTTGGAGTGAGAAACAGGTTCCTTGGTGTTTTCTGCGAAATGCTTTAGCAGCCCGTTGGTGCTAGTATGGAGTTAGGGGATGGATGAAGCGGAGAGCCCCGTTTGGAGTGAGGCTGCAAAGGGCATGCCAGGAGAAGTGTTTTGCTGTGCCAAGACTCGTGCTGCGCACGCTTTGTGCTTGGAGTGAGAAACAGGTTCCTTGGTGTTTTCTGCGAAATGCTTTAGCAGCCCGTTGGTGCTAGTATGGAGTCAGGGGATGGATGAAGCGGAGAGCCCCGTTTGGAGAGAGGCTGCAAAGGGCATGCCAAAGGAAGTGTTTTGCTGTGCCAAGACTCGTGCTGCGCACGCTTTGTGCTTGGAGTGAGAAACAGGTTCCTTGGTGTTTTCTGCGAAACGCTTTAGCAGCCCGTTGGTGCTAGTATGGAGTCAGGGGATGGATGAAGCGGAGAGCCCCGTTTGGAGTGAGGCTGCAAAGGGCATGTCAAAGGAAGTGTTCTGCTGTGCCAAGACTCGTGCTGCGCACGCTTTGTGCTTGGAGTGAGAAACAGGTTCCTTGGTGTTTTCTGCGAAACGCTTTAGCAGCCCGTTGGTGCTAGTATGGAATCAGGGGATGGATGAAGCGGAGAGCCCCGTTTGGAGTGAGGCTGCAAAGGGCATGCCAGGAGAAGTGTTTTGCTGTGCCAAGACTCGTGCTGCGCACGCTTTGTGCTTGGAGTGAGAAACAGGTTCCTTGGTGTTTTCTGCGAAATGCTTTAGCAGCCCGTTGGTGCTAGTATGGAGTCAGGGGATGGATGAAGCGGAGAGCCCCGTTTGGAGTGAGGCTGCAAAGGGCATGCCAAAGGAAGTGTTTTGCTGTGCCAAGACTCGTGCTGCGCACGCTTTGTGCTTGGAGTGAGAAACAGGTTCCTTGGTGTTTTCTGCGAAACGCTTTAGCAGCCCGTTGGTGCTAGTATGGAGTCAGGGGATGGATGAAGCGGAGAGCCCCGTTTGGAGTGAGGCTGCAAAGGGCATGCCAAAGGAAGTGTTTTGCTGTGCCAAGACTCGTGCTGCGCACGCTTTGTGCTTGGAGTGAGAAACA
>NW_028289495.1:0-86220 GCF_059628265.1 Tinamus guttatus | reverse complement strand
CCTTCCTTCATGACTGAAGTCAGTGGGATCTTCAAGAGCCTGTGAATTTTGGATGGTTAATCTGAAACAAGGGTCTCAGACAAAAAGTTAGTGCCAAATAGCACCCACTTCAATTCCTGACTTATCTCGAATAATCCTGGCGTCTTCGCATAATAAATCAAACATTGAATACGGGCCTGGATTTTTTAAGAGCTCAAGCTAAACTCTGAAGAGGAAACCTCCAAGTTATTTGTCGCCACTATGGTGGTTCCTCCCCACACATCCCTGGTTTATATTTAGTCCATAAAATGCTTTGGGATCCTCCAGGGAAGCAGCACGTTGCAGTGAGGTAAGATGACACCATCCTTCGGTGCCTCCCTCTGTGCGGCCAGGACTAGAGCACAGCGATTTGCTATTCCCGTCCGGTGAAATCGGAGTGCTTCAAAGCTCCGGAGGAACCGGAGCCTTGGGCAGCTGCAGGGTGTCTCCTCGGCCACCGAGATGGCTGGCGGGTGGCCCCAGCTCCATGGGGACGTCTCCAGCAGGTCGAGGGAGGGGATCCTGCCCCTCTACTCAGCCCTGGTGAGGCCACATCTGGAGTATTGTGTCCAGTTCTGGGCTCCACAGGACAAGAGGGATGTGGAGCTGCTGGAGAGAGTCCAGTGCAGGGCTACAAGGATGATCAGGGGCCTGGAACATCTGCCCTATGAGGAGAGGCTGAGGGAGCTGGGCCTGTTCAGCCTGGAGAAGAGAAGGTTGAGAGGGGACCTGAGCAGTGTCTAGAAGTACCTCAAGGGAGGGAGTGCAGAGGATGGTGGTGGTCTCTTTTCAGTGGTGGCCACTGATAGGACTAGAGGAAATGGCCAGAAACTGAAGCACCAAAAGTTCCACAGGAACTTAAGGAAAAATTTCTTAACAGTGAGGGTGACAGAGCCCTGGAACAGGCTGCCCAGAGAGGTTGTGGAGTCTCCTTCTCTGGAGATCTTCAAACCCGCTTGGACGCAGCCCTGTGCCACGTGCTCTAGGTGACCCTGCGTGTGCAGGGGGGTTGGACTGGATGATCTCCAGAGGTCCCTTCCAACCCTAAGCATTCTATGATTCTATGACACATGGGGACCATGTCACACTAGGGACCGAGCTGCACCTTGCTGTGAAATCACCGTCTCAAATAAGTCACTGGCTCTCGCACCACCTCTGTCATCTGGCCTGGATGGTTAGATGAGGAAAGTGATGCTTGGGGACGGGTTTGCCCAACAGTGAACCACAAATCAGTGCAGAAGCAGTCAAGGATGAGGGTGGCTTGTATCCTGGTCCAAGGTTTCTTCTTGCCTTTCCCATGGGGTAACAGCGGCTGAAGCTGCATTGGACCTATGTCAGGGTCTCCACACCACTGGGGGTGACAGACTGATCTGCATAGTTTCACTAATGCTTTTTCCATGTTTTCTGATAGAATCAATACCAAAATGAAGCCTGCGAGCCAGCTCTACCACTCTGTGCGCCAAAATCTGTGTTTCTTCCCAATGGCCCAAAGAGGCAGGAGCGGTTTTCTTCCCTTTCTAAAGAATCTCTTGCTGCTAAGACTGATCTTGCAATTTCTCCATATTCTCATATGCATTTTTTGGCCCTGCAGGTGGTCACAGCTGATAATTCATCAGTAAATGTACCAAGAAGTGGAGGCTGAGGGCCCCCAGCTGTGTTGGTTGAACACATTGCACCATGATGGGCCTTCCAGGTACAGCCACCCCCCAGCTTTTCCCACCTGTGTTTTGTGTGACAGCCAAATTACACGAGGGGCAGCATGAGCAGGGCGAGCGTGGAAGCAAGGAGAGCCGCCAGGTCCCAAAATGCACAGGAGCACATCAAGCTTCCCGGGATTTCTGAGGTCTGCAGCAACAGTAGGTTCCTGGCACCCTCTAATGGAAAAGCTAAGTACTGAATTGCCATTCCACTGGCCTAGGAGTATCAGCTCCCGCTCTTCTATTTTTAATCTAATATCACGGTAATAACTTGCAGCCAGGCACGACGCTCCTCGTGCCAGCGCGGGCCTGGGGAATGTGCTGAGCAAATGTCAGGGCTGCTCCCGGGATCCGCGGAGCCCCGCGCGCTGCCGGGGCGGCTTTTCCTTAGGGAAACGAAAGGCAGCGGATAATCAGCTCTGACATTTGGGCCTGGTTTGTGAGTTTAAAGACACTGGTGGGCCAGTGGGATAGGCACGTGGCCCTGCCTGTCCCTCCCCTCGGCCGCGGTGACGTTTTCTGGGTTGTTTCTGGGTTGGTTTTTCAAGCTCAGGAGCCTGGACGCTCCTCAAACGCAATCCGGGCCTGTGTTGCAGATGCGGCTCTGGAGCTGCTTTCTGAGCAGAACTACTGCTTGAATCCTGCTATATCGTATTATACTGAATTATATTGTATTATATTATATTATATTATATTATATTATATTATATTATATTAGGGAGCCTGGCTGAGGTCTGGGGCTGCCAGGACAGCCTGCGAGGAGGGACAGGCTTTTCCATGAGCAGCTCCATGAAGTTCATCGGGAATTGCCCCCTTTAACACCGGTGCCACGGCAGGCACAGCACCCTGCTGCACTCGGCGGCGTTTTAATGTGGGTTTGACCCCAGGACGGGCCGGGAACGGCTTGGCCTCGTCCAGGTGCTGCTGTGTCCCCTGCACTTTGGTCTCAGTGAAGGGCAAAGGGGGGTTTCTCACCTCCTGCCCGTTGCTGGCCGCAAACTGGTGGCACAGGGACCCTCTGCAAGGTCCAACAGGGACTTTCTGGGTCTGCCCATCACTTCCCCACTGATACAAGACGCTGCCGGTGGGTAGGACCACATCCGTTATGCTCACCTCCATTAGACACTATCTGAGGGAAACATAAAATCATTTACATCACTGTCTAACGAGGTAAAACCTAATTCCCAGGATATGCTGCTTCATGCCGCTCTCAAAGCTGCGGATTCGTTGCGATAAGCGGGAGTTTTGCAAACTCAGACGTGCAAAACAAGGGTGTTTCCCGCTCTCTACCCCTGCCACCACGTGTCCCTGTCACCCACACCACGCGCCAGCACCCGCCGTCTGCACCGCTGTCCCCTGCCACGCGGCCCATCCGGAGCTCTGCCCTGGTCATAACAACCCCAGAGGACGAGCTGAGCCCACCGGGTGTTTTCTCCGGGTAGGTTTAATGCCTTAAAGTTACATGCAGGCTGCTGGAAGTGAATGATACTGCTCCAATCCAGCAGGTCCCTTTTAAAATCCCTTCGAAATCCTTCTGCTCCGAGAATCCCCGTTTCCATAGCAACACCAGACACACAGCCCTCCGCCGAGCTCGGGGCTATAAATAAACCCCAGATCCATAGTTGTGATATTAGCTCGGAGGGCTGGCCAAAAAAAAAAAAAATCAGGAAAATCGGAAAATCGTGTGCGGTAACAAAGCGCAAAGGCAAAGGCAGAAAGGAAGTGAATTTAATGACGAAAATATGGTTTGTTACTTGGTTTAGATGGCAGCTTTGGACAAAAGAAAACCGACAAAACACAAAACTGGGGAAGATCCTGGGTTTTTTTGCATTTTTTCAATGAGGGTTGTATTGATTTCAGCAGAGCTGCTGGAAACGGTGCCACGGTTGCAATTTCACTTCTATTTAAACGCTGCGTTTAGAGGCTTTTCATAAAAACGCAGAGAAATGGCCAGTTGCTGCCGTTTTCCTGGCCTTGCTGCTTGTGGGGCAGCAATTAGCCGGCTCCCATGGGGCCAGGTTTTCTCCATGCGGAACGTCGCCTGCCACAGTGACTCGGCTGGCTCCGGCTCAGAGAGCCTCCCTATTTAGACGAGGGCTTCTGCCCGGGCTAACTTTAAGCACATATTTAAGTCCTAATTGCTTTTCCTCAACCGGGATAGTTGGCCGCCGTGGGACAGGCGGCGGGGGAAGATGCTATTCCCCGCAATGCAGTCAGAGGGCTGGAATTTGGTCCATCGGCTCCCAAGAAGTGCCGTCCTTACCCCCTTGACATCCGCGGATAAACAGAGCCGCGATCCCATCAGGGAAGATAAATATTAGCTGCGTTAGACGCGGAGAGGAAATTAAATAACCATCACACGGCACAAAAACAAGCTCGTCCGGGGAGAGGGAGCTGGCGCCTCGGAGCGTGCGGAGCAGATTTGTGTACAGTAGTGAGGAGGAGGAGAGGGGGACGGAGAAGAAAGGAAACACAAATCAAAGAGTTATTTGGAGTTTCCGCTTTTGCAGACAGAAGGCCCGTGTTATTCAAACAGATGTACCGCATGTCACCAGTTTTCTTGTGTTTGTTATTTTAGGGATGATCTTAGGAAGAAAATAAATTCCATCCCGAGGCTCCTTTATATCCATTTTAGGCAGCGTGTGGAGAGCACCCAGAGCTCCGGGGCTGGGAGCTTCCTGCCTCCTCCGCAGCTCTGAGCCCACCGGCACCACCGCGACGCTGCGGGACCAAGGGACAACCGGGTGTCACCACCTGGGCACCTTCTGCCCTAGTGACATCTCTGGGTTCACGTTTTCCATCATCCTCTGGGTTCTGGTGCCAGAGAGCAGCAGAGCCAGGAGATGCACAGAAAACATTCTCCTTCAGAGCACATACTGGGCGTAGGATGCCCGCCCTGGGACCGGTGGTATTTTCCTTTTCCTGCAATTAATGGATTGGCACGCAGGACATTTTAGAAGTAGCCATTTTAATGGAAGAAACAGAAAGTTGGAATCAATAAGCAGGAGTAAAGGCAGAAAAAAAAGGGCATTGCAAAGGAAACAGGCACCGGGCCTGTTCTCGGAGGGCTCCATCCTGCTCCCGCTGAAATCAAAAGCAGTTTGGGAGTTGGCTGCAGCGGGAACAGGAACAGTCCTTAAGGCACTAATTAGTACAGCTGGCTGAATAATGCATAATGAACAGTTCATTCAGCTAATTTCATCTCTTTCTCTCTTCATGAATAGCCCGTGAACCAATCCCAATTTCCTCATCCTGGTTGTCATTCAGCCGTTATTTGTGGGTTCCTCCAGGAAATAATCCCCCGCGCGCAGCTCCGGCGCCCGCCGCAACGTGCAAACCCGTGCGGAGGCGTTGGGAAGCGCGGGGATGGCAGGTAGGGCAGATGACATTATTGCTCTATCTCGCACGGACAATTTCTTTAACAAGTGGGGAATTAATTTAAAATGTTGCAACGAGACCCTGAGCTTTGCATGCATTTGTGGTAAGTATTTCTGCCCGCTCCCTTCTCGTGCCTCCTCGCTGAGCATGTGAAAGGGGCACAGCAACCACAAGCAGGGGCAGGAGGGATCCGGTAGGAAAACAACCCGAGGAATGTCACTAGAATACGCAAGTAAACACTTCCAGACTTCCTTCTGCAGCTGCAGAACGATTTGGCTAAGCGTTAAGGTTGTGCAATGTAAGATGAGTGGGAATCAGGCTGCGGGGCTGTGCCGGGGAGCTGCGCATCCCGCGGGCGCCCCTCTCTCCTGCTTCCCGGGGGGAAGGATGGGAAAACTCCAAGCAGGAGCCGGGAGGAATTTGCTGGGACACAGAGGAGCCGGGAGGTAGCAGCAGCAGCTTCCTCCTTGCCTAGAGGAAGAGCTTTCCCAGCACGCGGAGCAGGGATAAGGAGGAGAAGGCCCGAGCAAGGGCAGCAGAAGGAAACCAGGGATGCTCCTCCTGCAGGATGTTCCTCTCCGGTTGGGTTTCAAAAGGCACCTGATGGGACCAGGGTGGCGATCAAGGGGGCACCTGCCCTGGGAGAGAGGCAGGAGCATCCGTGATGCCTTTGCTGGGAAGAAACGGGGAGAAAAATCTCCATTTAGGACATGCGAGTGCCTGCCGGAGTCCATCGGCAGAGGGCAGTGACAGGCGCACACGTACAGCCGAACACACACACACACACACTGTGCCGACTGTTGGCGGCTGAGCCCGTGAGTTACCCCCATTTCTGCTGCAGTCACAGCCAAGGACCCCCCCATTCCCTGTCCAAATCCAGCACATTTTTTTCCAGCGAAAGGCGCATTGCAAAGCGTGTCGCAGGCCCAGCATCGGGCCCAGGGTTTGGGCTGTTTTCTCTTTCTTTTCGCAGAGCCCACGTGATATTTTTCAACATGCTTCAAAGCTGAGGTTTGTTTATTTTTTTTTCAAAGCCAAGGGCTCCAGTCCCAGCCTCCGCAAGGAAGTGCGCAGGAAACCAGGAGTGCGAGCACCAGGGAACAGGCACCGCAGCATCCGCGCGTCCTCCCTCCGAGCAGATCCAGAAAAACCGAGTCCAATCACTCCCTTCTTAAACCAGGGGGTGAAAACTAAGCGGGATGCATGTGGTTTTCACTCTCTTCTAGCCTGACAGTTAGAAATAACAGCTTCTGCTCCCGTTGAATTGATGGAAAGAGGAAAGCGGACTCTTAGTTGTTGTTTACTGGCTGCTGCCGCAAGGAATCTTCCCCAGCTGTTTGTCCCAAACAAGCACATATCAGGGCACAAGGACTATCGAGACAGAAAATGCAGGAAATAGGATCATCTGGGGACAAAATAACACAAGCAAACGGGCCGGAATTGGTGTCTGGAGATCTGTGCACTTTTTGGGAGCAGGGCTGGATGAGAGAGGGTCGCTCCCCAGGACGACCTTCACTTACCTCATGAGCAAGTCGTAACACAAGCTCCTCCAAAGCTGATTTATTTTCCTCAGGATGGTTTCTTGCTTGGCCCACTGGCTAGCCACTGGAATTCTTGGTGGCTTGTGACAGAATTCCATATCCTGCTCTTCTGGCTTTCCTAGGGATTCCGGCAGAGGCACTTTAAGCACAGAGGCGTCTCCCAGTTCCTATACACTTTACATTAAAATCTGTCTTGCTGTCTGGCATCGAAGACAGACAACTTCTGCTCTAGCTGCAAATCACAGACTCGCTCCTTAGCAGCAAAACTCACAAACTTGCACGGAGGCACAAGCTTAGACCAACTTCCCAAGTGGAAAAATAAAAAAGGATGAAGCTATCAACTTGCTAGACCAGGAAACCATCAGATACTTGGGTCTGAGCACAGTGTGGTGCTTTGAGGATGGGTTAATGCTGGGATAAAGTCACCAGTGCCAGCAGAAAGGCCACCAAGAGGACTCGGCTTCCTCATGCCCGAGGCCTGGCTTGTGCTTTGGTTCAGCATAGACCTTTCCTAAGGGGCTTCCTCTGTTTTCCACGGATCCCTTCTCGGCCAGACAACACCGGGCACAGCAGGAAAGGGAAGCGCCTGATGGAGCTGAAAGGATGCACAGAGAATCTGCAGGGTTTCAAGGAGCCTCTCGGAGCAGGAGGCTGCAGCGATGAAGCCCTAACAGAGTGTCCTTACAGAAGCAGAGCTGGCTTTACAATACGTGACATTATGCAGTCCCTCCAAGCGCCCTTGAGTGGCTTTCTCTTGCGTTTCAGCGTGACTTCAATAAACACAATTGATAGACTGCGCTATTCTGAAGGGAAATAATAATAATAAAGGATGAAACACCGGTATTCGGAATTTCTGCGTGGCAGCCATCCATCTTAGCAAGGTGTATAATGAGATTTCCAACAACCATCGCCCAAAGGAATAAACCTTTTTCTCTTACACTGTAGAAACACCAGCGTGCACAAACTCACATGCAGCCCAAACGCAGGCATCATGTGCACCCCATAGCGTTCACAGACTATGAACTCAAGATAAAATTGGGCTTATGAAAACACAAATATTATTCCTCTTGCTTATCTGCGCCGCAGGGATATTGCACTCCCTTGCATTTTGCACAAAATTAAGACAAGGCTCCTCCTCCAAGATGATTAAAATCTATAAAAAATAAAGAGGCATCCTTCTTCTGCCTGGGGTCACAAATAAAACCCTGCTCCACTTAAAAGATCCCAGCCCATCTCGTTTATCTGATATGAAGCCTGGCTGCTGGGCCACAACAGCCATACAACTAAGGTGCAGGGAAAAAAGGCAGGAAAAGAGCTTGTGCATTTGCCTCCTGGTTGTTGGACACCATCCATGCGACCTGCAGGCAAATCCAGCCATGGAAGGCACTTCAAAATGTGCAGCCCACACTAAACACAAACCCCTGGGAGCCTGAACGCAAATTTAGAATCAAGCTGTGGGAATAAGGGGGGAAAACGCTGTTTTAAAAGGTGTCTCTGGTGTGTCCATGCTGCATTTGGAGACTAACTGAAGTCAAAAGCTAACCCAGCTGGGACAGCGGAGCACTGCTGGGTTTGGTATGAAGGTGGCACAGGCCAAACGCTCCATTTGGATGCTGGCTCCATACGCTATTTTAATGTAACTGGCAGAAAAATGAGGTGCTGCGGCTCTGCCCTGCTCTTCTACCCCTTCAGGTTCCAAGCTGGACCTAGAAAGCCACTGGAGGAGCAGGCTATGAAGAAAAAGGCCCCAAGTACCACAACATGTTGGGATAAATGAAGAATATAGATATGTTTCCTAGCATTAGGGAACAATGTGAACACATCAGAGGAACAGAGAAAGGTCAGAGATGACCTAGGGAAGGGCAAAGGAGGGAGCGAGCCCTGACAGGCAGCTGTGGAGACTGCAAATTGCAAACATTTAGGCTAAAGTAGCAGTAAACTACAAAAACTAAGGCTATGGGGTTTATCTCGGGCAGCACCACAGACCTCCCAGCGCCACTGCTGCCCATGAGACGCGCTCAGGGCAGAGCCGCCGGCTCCAGAGCTGCTCTCCGGAAGCAGCCCGGAGCCGCAGGGCCGCGCTCGGGGGTCAGGGCCGCTGTCCGGGCACCGCCGCCCCCTCACGGCCCCGGGGCGGCCGCAGCGACCCAGGCCCCTCCGCCCCCAGCCGCGCCACACACAAAAGGCAGCGCCTCCCGCCCCTCCCCTATTTAAAGATCCCGCCGGCCAATCAGCTCTGGGGGGAGGAGCCACGAGGCGCTCAAAGCGCGGCCGGCGCACGCGCGGCCCACCAATGGCGAGGCGCGCGCCGGCGGCTGGGCCAATGGGCGCGGCGGTGGGCGGGGCCTGCCGCGGGGTCAGGCCGCTGCGTGTCTCCTTCCTCTCCCCCCGCGGCGCGGCGGTGCCGGCTGGGGCGCGTCACCGCGGGATCCCTCCGCGGCCGCGCGCGCTCCGGCCCTCGCTCACACACGCGCGCGCGCGCCCGGCGCCGTCCGCCTCCGCCGGCCTCGCGGGCAGGGATTACTTGGCGCGGTTGTGGCGGCGCCCGGCGCGGGCCATGGCGGCGGCGGCGGCCGGCGGGCGGCTGCGGCGCGGGGCCGCCCCGTGAGCGGCGAGGACGCGGCAGCGCCCGGGCCTGCGCGGGCCCTCCGCGCCGCCCTCCGCCTCGGCGCCCCGGCGGGCTGCTCCGCGCGCCGCCTTCGGCGCGCGCCCCCTGAGCGCGCTGCGGCCCGCGGGCCGCCGCGGCGCCATGGTGGAGAAGCGGTGCCCGCGGCTGCAGCGCGACGGCGTCTACCGCTGGTTCTCGGAGCTGCCCTCGCCGCAGCGCGTCGAGTTCCTGTGCGGCCTCCTGGACCTGTGCATCCCGCTGGAGCTGCGCTTCCTGGGCGCCTGCCTCGAGGACCTGGCGCGCAAGGACTACCACTCGCTGCGCGACTCGGAGATCAAGGCCAACAACCCCGCCGACCTGGGCAGCCTCACGAACCTCACGGACGAGGTGGTGCGCAGCAAGCTGCTCGTGTCGCTGGCGCTGCTGGGCTCGGCGCACCGCGAGGCCGCCGGCGTGCTCTTCCGCACGCTCACGCACATCGACTCCGTCATCAACAACTACGGGCTGCAGCTCAACGAGGGCCGCACGGGCGATGAGTTCCTGCTGCTCTTCACCATGGCCTCCAACCACCCGGCCTTCAGCTTCCACCAGAAGCAGGTGCTGAGGCAGGAGCTCACGCAGATCCAGAGCATCATGGCCAGCAGCGGCAAGAACCCCGGCACCTCCGCCCTCAGCGCCGTGGCCACCTACCCCGGGTGCCACAAGGTGGGTAGCCCTTGGGCCGGCGTCTCCAGCCCTTCCTCTTGCCTTGAGCAGCGGCCTTCTGCTCACGGGTGGCAGCCCAAGAGGTTGTCCATGACCAGTCGCTTGGTGGGGTGAGAAGAGGGGATGGGCAGAGATTTTGGTGGCCTCGTGCCATTTAATGAGTGTTTGCAAGGTGATCAACAGGCAGCACTGTAATCCTGGATGGATCTGTTCCCGGTGATGCTGTTCCCAAGGGAGCTCTCCTGCCTTGCTGTGTGCTGGGCAGGTTAGGGATTTAGCAGGGCGAGCAAGCCCGGAACATCTCCCGAAATGGGAGCCAGCAGCTATTCCCAAACCCATCCTTGGAAGAGGCTGCAAGAGGGGATTGGCTTTGTAGGAAGTAGCTGTCCAGTGGCAAAGACATCTTGGTGAGGCTTTAGACAAATATTGTGAGTTTCTGGTCCTAAACTTAAAGAAACTCCCCGTTGTCCTGCACGGCTCCGGTATTGACCTTGGTGCCCGTGGTTCGCCATCATTAACTTGCAGGTCGTTCATTTGATTGCAAGCAATTAAGCTGGGCAGCAGCGTTTGAAGATGTGCAGTTAGTAGTGAGATGTGTTGCTATTACTGTTAACGTCCTCTTAGCCGACTACAAACTATGGAGTTAAACCACTGCCCTGACTGAAATAACCTGCTTTAAACTTCAAAATAAGTTTTGGCTAAGAGGGCTTATTACTTAATTGGTTCCCTGGCTCATATAGCAAATTTACCATGGAGGGACATCACCCACCCTTTCCTGGGAAAGGTGGTGTGCACCTAAAAGCTCAAACCAGCCCTATATCCCTTACAGATCTTAACTGCTTGTAACTTTCCTTATTCCAAAGATGTATGGACCCTAACTTTGAAAGGAAAGAGTGCAGATCTGCCAGAGTTTTCCAAAAAGAGTAGAAAAAAAGATAAAATTACACCGGGGTGGTTACATTTTAGAGCATTCTATCATAGGCTCACAAATAGTGCACATGTTTTATGTAGCTGAGAAGGCCTGGCATGGTTTAAGTCATTCTAAGATGGATGGAGGATTCATCTTTCCAGTTTTCCTGCCAGCAGTAAATTGAACAGTGCAGTCACTTGGTCGTTGTTGTTGTTCTGAACACATGAAAGGACTATCCTTAAGAAAAAATAGGCTTTTTTTAAGAAATGGACTTTGAAGAACACTGGTAGCTCAATACACTAGTTGAGAGGGAGGAAAAAAGTGTTATTTTACTTTCACCATCTCTTGAATTTGCATTTTGTTTGTGAACGGATGCAAAGTTTCTTTTTGAAGGTTGTTAAGCTTTTTAGATAATAGCTGGTTAATTTTGCTACTTTGAGAATAAAAAGTTGGCTTAAAACAAGGATTGGCGGAAGCACGTGGAAAAAAACAATGTCTTGCTCCATTGAGGCTCGTTTAGATAAATTCCAATACTGTGGATTTCGATCTCGTGATGTTACCAAGCTATGTTGTGACAATACTTGTGTTGTAACATCACCTAGAAAAACCAATGCAGATGTCCAGAGAACGTGAGCTGCATTGGGCTGCTGCCTGCCAACGTGCTGTGCTCTTAGCTGCCTTCGGAATTGGAGGAGTTTTCCTTTCCCAAAGCCAGCACTTTCTCATCCCTCTTGCAGCTTTTACTACAGCTTGAGGTTAACACTGTGCTGTGTGGGTGCTGCACCTAAATTTCCAATTTTACCTTCTGAAAATGAGCTGTCACCATTGGAGCTCCTGGGAAAACGAGGAGCTAGAAGGCTCTGCATGTGTAAGGTTGTGCAAACAGGGAGCTTTTTGTGAGCAAAAGTAGTTACCATTCGGTGTTCCCCTTGTGCTGAGTGTGGCAACAGGGGCTAACAGTTGTGAGTACCTGTTTTTTGTGTAACTTGGGGACTGTTAAAATTCCTAAGTGTTCAAATTCGAAGTGTTTGTTCAGAAATGCAAAAACGTTGTCAGGTGCTTGGTTGCCTCTGCAGAGACAAATGTTTCTGTGCTCCTTCTGCCCAGCTGGTCCTGTTAGTGTGGCCCAACTTTCCTACTAGCTAAATTCCTTTTTCCAAAGGACTGAGTTCCCAAACTTAGTCTGTCTGATTCCTGAGGCTGCTTTGGGAGAGGGAAGGGGTTAAGGCTTTGTTGGCAAATACAAACCCCTTTTTCCATGGCCTTTTACTGCCCAGGGCATTTGCAGAGTGCAAAAAGGCTCCCAGGAGCTGCCCATAACTTTTCACTTTAATTTTTGCATTTCAAGATTATTCTTGGACTATGTGAATTGGAACTATCCAGGAAAGGATGGCTGTGGCTGGTTTCAAGTAGGTCAGTAATTATTAGATTCATGGTTGCTGCGTGGTAGAACAAAATTAAGTTTCCTTGCATTAAGTAGGGAAAACTACCCTCCCCAAAAGAGCCTATTGATTCAGTCTCCACAAAGATGATAATTTCTGCCTTTAATTCTGTATTTTCTTCCGCTTTTGAATTGCGTTAGTGCTTACATGACAGTGTTGTGGACTCTTCAAACTTTTTTGCTTACAGACATAAGATTGAATACATTTTATATGTTTTTTTTTTAACTTGAAAGTGTGCAGATCATCTTCAAATTAAGCCCAGATACATATCTAATGAATGATGCCCTTTAAAATTTTTGTTTTTCCTGGGATTAACCATAAAATCTTCTTTTTTAGCTGATAATGATCCAACTGACATTTTTCAGCCATTTTCACCTTTTAAGATGACTTTATTCGTCTTTCTGATACTGCCTTTGCCAGAAGGAGTCAGAATGGCCCCCCATTCAGCCTTCTGTCATGCACATCTTGCGGCAATAGGCATCCTTATGGATGAAAGTGCCAGGCTTTTATTCCCTTTTTTTGACAGGATCTTTTGCTGACTTCACTGATGTTTAGTGCAATGAGTTGGTTGTGGCCTCAGCTGTAGAAGCAGGGTCATAAATAGCAGTCTGACTACAGTTTGCAGTGGAAAGGAAATGACACTGTACTTATGTGGCTGTTTTGAGTTGATGCTTTGTGAATGGGAACAAGGCTTGTCCAGTCAGCTTCCAAATTCTGCATCAATGTCTATTTCAAGCTTATGGCATAAGATGCTATTTTTCACCCGTGCTAATTCCATAGGCTCATGTAAAACTTAGAAATAACTGCTAAAGACTGTATATTGGGAACTGTGTAGAACTGATGTTATGAGGTGTCCATTTCAAGTATCTCTACTGCTGTTTTGTTTCAGCACTGCTTGGTTCAGGTGATTGAAATTACATTTGCACAGATTTTTTTAGCTATGGAATGACAAAAACCTTACTTGGTAGGTTGAAACCAAGTCCTTAAAGTGCTCACAGAGCAAGTGAAACTATTAAATGCTGCACATCAAGTGCCTGTATGGCTTTTTATGCTAGTTTTGCAGGGGTAGAATAGACCTTGCATTTTTTTAGCCTCCCAACCAAAACAGGATGTTGTTTAACCGCTTTAGTAGTTTACCGTGTTAATAGCAATTGCTCTGTAGAATTAATTTGTTGGTATGAGTAGATTCACCCAGGAACAAGAGAAGTTGTTGCTATCTGAGGAGCGATTTTATTTTTAAAAACGCATGAAACTCAACCTCAGAAGCTAGGAGCAGGTCTTTCAGCTTCCAGTTGGTGGCATGTGCCAATTCTTGCTTGTCCTTTTGGTATTTTAGGTACTTGAGGCCACAGGGGTTACACAGAGGTATTGGCTAAGTTCCAATTAGAAGCTGGAGGCTTCTTATTCTGACTATAATTTTATTGATATTTTTAGTTTGCATTTTCACAAGTATGAGTTTCATGTGTAAGGGAATCTTCCAAAGAAGATGCTGGTCTTTTGTATTAAAACCTAGCAGGCATTCCAGTGTGTAGCTTGAAAGGGTTTCAACAGCATCCTCATTGGGAAGCGCTTAGTTGGCCAAGAGCTTGTTTTTAAAAATGGTTTGAAATGCTTAAACCAAGGTCCTTCACCCAAAAAAAGATACAAGCACTGCCTTTTTCTAGCAGAATAGCTCTGTTTTTTTCTGTGGGCTTCTGAGGTTGGCAGTACTTGTAACACTGCTCTTAAATGAGGACTAGTAAAGAAGCAAATGCAGTCATTGTATGGATTTGCTGCAGTGTATCTCTTAGTCTTTGCTCTTAAGAGCCCTTTTCCCCCTGAAACAAAGGAAATAGAGGAATGTTATTCCCAATAATACAGCTAAGCTTTTTTCGGTGAAGATAGTTTTATTGTGGAAATGCTGGATCGGATTAGACTGTCAGTGAGATCTGTTGCCTCCTTTGAAATGCACGAGTTTGACTTCACTCTCTGGTCAAAGAATTGGAGGAAACAAGTTGAACTGAAACAGTTTTCTCTATTTGATTAGACAAGAGTACTAAATCTAGCAAGGAGATGTTGCTGTGATCCAGATCTGTATTTCTGAAAATGAGTATTGTACTGAGCAAACCCCTAAATTCCTTTCTTTTGCCTTACGCTAAAATATATTCTTTTTTTTTTTTTGCTGTGAAAAAACATTTGAAGGGATAAACAACTGTGCTGATCAGTATAGGATGGCGGTATTTTTATAGCAAGCTGAAGGCATCCAGAAATAATAGGATCAATTACTTAGGAGTGAGATCTTAATTTTAATTAAAGATCTGCCAACTCGTGGTGATAAATAGCAACGGTGAACATTTCTGGTGTATATTATGAATTATTTTCCTGGGTCTTGTTTTTCCACTCTAAGTAGCTATATTGCACTCTAGCTATTAGCGGATATTGAGGGTGAAAGGAGGGAAGAGGGAGAATTCAGTGAGTTTGTGACTTGTCAAAATACTTCTCTCAACCTCGTTAATTTGTGAATTGTGGCTGAAGAGGCCAGAATGGCAATGAAACCCTGGGGGAAGGTATATGGTTTTCTCACTGCTTGGGTTCTGCTTCAGCAGATTTTAGAGTTGCCTTTTGTGGTTATCCTTTCACACCCCAAGCGTGCATATGGCCCTGTGCTGTGGCAACTTCCCACCTATATCCTGGCCACGTAAGTACAAGAGCTCTGAATTCAACCCAATTGTAGCGTTTCTAAAGGTAGATGTGGTTAAGGATAAAATACCTCTATAGCAGAAAACTGGGTTGCACTTTAAATTCTTTGGGCAAGTTGAAGATGCATTTTATTCCTCTCTGGTTTAGGAGCTCAGTTTTTAGTTATATATTGGTGAAGAATCGGGGCTGTTAGTTAACTGGTTGCACTTGCAGCCTCTCCAACACTAAGCGATCAGAAGCCATGGAAGATCACATAGGTGAATCAGGCTGCCAGTGGGTAGCTTATAGTATTAATATTTACTGTTGTGGTTGCCGTTTACAAAGAGTTTTTTCCTTAGATTCAAACTTTAACTCATAGTGTGTCTTTTCAGAACAAAATCCCCCATTCCCACACGGTTAGATCTTGGAGACTGCCTAGTAGCAGCAACAAACACTGCCCTAGCTAGTGTTGAAGGACTCAATTTTAATTTTTTACAATGCATTTTTGCTTGTTTTGCATACAGGGTGAGTACACATCTGTGAACTACAGTTGTAATGTGCCTTAAAATGCTCCTTTCTACTATTTGTCTTTGTTGTCATTCAAGCACACGGTATAATGAAATTAAACTCTAGTTACTCTATTGTGGATGTGTCAATATTTTGTTAATATTAGAAATATAATTCTTATTTAGAGGAAGGATTTTTAGGGGGATTGCCTTAATCTGTAAAATGCAATTTAGACTTTTCTGGTCCCTCTGATCTACCAAATTTATACCATAGCCTTGTAGCAGGTGTGTGATTATCCTGTGGTATTTAAGTACCACCTGCCTCATTTCAGTCCAGTAATAGTGTCCAGTGCAGGACAAAAGCATCCAGCCAATCTATTATCTCATTTCACTGTAAATTGCCTCTTCACCCTTTTGTATTCAAAGATGGATCCCATCTTTGGGATGGGGATTTTTTCCCCAACTTCCTGCCAGAACAGTGGCTGTTTTGTAGCTGTTGAGGAATTTGAGCACCCCTAACTTGATCACACCTGGTACTTGTCACTTTTTGATAGAAGTTGACTGTTGGAATTGAAGGTTTCTAGGACAAACAATGTCAAGCGGCCAGCACCGTTTAGGTCCTGCTGCAACAAAAGGACTAAACATGTAAAATGTGTAAATTCAAGCATTGAGTGCTATAGTTGGCTTCCTTAAGGACATGAAAAGTTGAGTGTGTTTATCAGCATTCCTTAAACACCCTTTTTGAAGACCAGTAAGGCCCATATCTGCAAAAGGAGCAGTCCTGCTGACTGCAATCTTCCTAGGAGAGCAGTCAGGTACTTGCATGTCAGAGCTGGTGCCTGGGGCTGTGGTTTCACAAGCAGCTGGGTGGATCTAATGACTTGCTGCTGAGAGAAGGATCTTGCTCCCCCAGGCTCTGCAATCTCTGTAGCTTTGGGGTGTCAGCTCCTTGCACCACTTGCTCTCCTTTCTCGCTCAGACTTCGCCTACTGAGCAGTCTTGGACATCAGTGACTACTAATGCAGTTTGTTTTTAAAAATTTGGGAGCTTGAGCCACCTACCTGTGTTGGGAAATAGTATCTTATCCATCTAAAACTGCAGGAGTGTGGCCTCGCCTTTAGGCTTATGCTGCAGCATGTTTGCAAGAAGTGTTGCACTGTGTTCAAAACCTTGATGTTAATCTCAAAATAAGCTACTATAATACTTAATAATATGGAACTAACAAGATTGGATGGAAGTGATTTTTTTCTTTCCAGATGTTATTACTTTAGTTCCTGAGCGCTGCTCTGTTAATTTACCTGTATTAGCCTTAAATGGGGGCCAGTATATGACTATGCAAAGCCTTTCTGGAAACATTTCCAAGGCAAGTGTTAGCAGAAGTTCTCTCTGTAGGGCTTTTCTGTTGCATTGGCCACTTTGGAAATCTGAACACCATTTTTTTTCATGAATCAGTTGGAAAATGTATTCCTGTCTTTGGCTCCTTGCTGCTGCCATAGTACTTCATTTAAATGACTTTCTTTGCTTTTATGCTTTCCTCACTACGTTCCTGTATAATGCATGACCTAATTCTATACCCAGTATTTTATCTCAACTGAAATATTTTGAGATCAAGCTCTTCCCCCAGTTCCTATATCTCTTGTTTTCTTAAATTATAAGTCATGTTACATATTAGCAGGCTGTGTTGATTTGTTAATATTGGCTCAATTTCAAACGAAGTCAGCAAATACTTTGCTATTAAACCACCCATTTTCTGTGTTCTGGTTAGTTCTTAAAAAGAACACATAATTGCTGTTTTAGTAAAATTCTTACGTTTGACTCTTATGAATCCTGTTATTCTCACGACAGGCTCGGATGCAGCAGATGAACAGTTAGACGTTGTCCCTGGGGAAGCGTAGTCAACAGTTCCTGAATCTGGCTCCGTAGATTTACCACTTCCCATATTCACTTCAGCCCTCCCTGCATTGGTAACAACTTTAGACTAGTCCTTGCAGTTTTCAGCATAAGAATGGCTGCTACTTTACCTCAAAATTGAGGAGACAAGCTAGTTTTTTGCCTGCAAAATCAGAAATTTCAGTGAGGCAGATGCTTTGCTGTGGGGGAATTGGTCACAGCACTAAAGTTAGGTAAAAGTGGTGTCAATCTCCTCTGTCCCAAGTTATTCTGAGTGTTGAATCTCCTAGGGTCATGGAATAAGCCTACAGGCCACTCTGATAAGAAAACTTATGAGTAATGAAGCTAGGGCTGGGTGCAGGGTTCCTGCTCCCTCTGCCCCTACAAAATGCAGTGCTGAAGGTAGGAATAGGAGCAGTGGAGAATCTTTCTGTTGCTTTGTCTCTGTACAGTTTTACTTGGTTAGTCTTCGTGGGCTAGTTATGCTGATAGTCTCAAAAATAATTTCATAGGAAATCTAAAGTCTCCTGTTCAAATGCTGTAACCACTTAAACCTTGAATTGTTTGCAGATTTTATCTGCATTTGTAAAATGTGAGGCCTGGGGTTTGTTACGGAGCACAGCCTGAATATTTCATCGTGCATCGTGTCCACCTTCACCTGAAGCTCTTGCCCCTTGAGAGAACAGGCCTTTAAAACAGCTCTTGAACAGCAGATTCTTAATCTTTAATGGCCTCCTGGCTTTCTTTAGAGATGTTATAGACCCTAAAAGGTCCAATGCAATTTGGTTGCTGCTTCTGAAGATCTCCCTGGAATGCTTGTTTAGAGGCTGGTGATTGAGCTCCTCTGGACAGCAGGTCTTAATGGTGCCTCCAAGTACCTTAGGGATGTTTAGGGCAGAGCCCGTGTTCTTGGAAAGCCTCTAATTTGTTCTGCCTTTTTAAAGTACAGTTTGCCCTGGGTCTCAGCTGAGGGTGATGCTGTTCAGATAAGGTGAGCCCCATTCCTTTGCAGTTAATTGAAATGGAATTATGCACAGCTTGTTCAGTCAAATCCTTCCTGAGCATCTCAAGCTTTTGTCCCTGTTTCTCCCAGCCTCCCCAGGACAGTAATTCCTGCAGTTCCTAGTTTGTGATATTGTTCCTGGGTGCCTCACTTAGCCTCAGATTTAAAAAAAGTGGCTGTTGCTTATTTGGGAATAACTTTATGATGAAAAATGTTTTGCAAATAAATTTCCTTCTTTTCTTAAACAAATCCAAGCCTTTGCACTCTTGGTATGTTTAAGTCAGTGGAAAAAGTTATTTAAAATCTGGAACAAAAATTCCAGGCAGACAGATTGGTTCTAACACCGTTGAGCTCGCTAAAGACAGTCTCCGTTTGGAACTCATCAGCGTGTTGTGATATTTCAAAGCCAAACTGAAACTGCTCTGCTTTGATGTGAGGCAAAATCAGATAGAGTATGAGCTCAGTCCTTCAAGACATATGGGCTAAATTAATCTTTACCAAATACATAAAAATGAAATCTTTATGGAAACAATTGGAGGCTATGTATAAACACAATGCAAATTTGAAGTTGCACGCAATGTTTACTGGAAGGGCAGCGGACTGGGAGGAGGAAAGGGAATATAAAGATAAGCAGTTTCTGTTACAATAGGGAAATTCTGAAACCATGTGGCTCTGGTCTTGCTCAGTTTCAAGCATTACTGCAAGTGTTTTGCAGACTGTTCCAGATATTCAGAACCGGGCTGTTTAGGATGACATAGTCTTGCCTTGATCTAATTTTCTTTGGCACTTAGTTTTGAGGCCTTCTCTTGCCAGCAGGATGGTGGGACATTGCAGAGTCCTGTGGAGCTTCCCCTTAGCAGCAATGCACAGGAGCAGGAGCTTACTGAGCTCCAGGAAAGCCAAGGTGCAGTAAGGAAGCTCTTTGGTGAAGCCTGACTTAGGCAGGAAGATTTAATCCCTGCCTCCACCTCCGCCCTCACCTGCAAGCTTAAAGTTTAATTGCTGGGCTTGTATACAAAAGCTTGATAATAAATTGTTCTTATTGTTGGAAAACTACTCTGCTAGGGAAGAGCTGTACAAATAAACTTCTTTATTCCAGAAATAAGCCAGCAGTGCTGAAGAGGACAGCAGGTATTTGTAATCCTGCCACTCGTGCCACTGCCTTAAGCTACGTGTATATGAACATGTAAGTCAGTTGTAAAACGAAGCTTACAATAGGTAATTGTATAGAATTAGGAAGTTGCTATTTTTAACCGGCATTGTGTTGGTTGATATCAATGTGTAAGGCAATGGGAGGGTGAGCACAGTATTGTTCTAAGTGTAAATGGTCCTTCCAACCTCCAGGTCTCAAGTAATGGCTCTGAATGAGCCCGCAGGAAACTCTAGTCTCCCATATTAGTTACCATGAGTAAAGGAGAGCTGCTTTTTTGTGTCCAGCTGATATTTTCCTTGGAGACTTGTGAAAGGCCAAAATACTTGTTAAATTACAGTTCCAGTGCTGCATACTGAGATTTCAGTTAATTCCAAATGCGGTGATTGAAATTCAAGCAATGCATTAGTTAGTGGGAGCACTTTTGTTGCTCGTAACTACCTCTTTAAAAGGCATTTTCCTCTTTCAGATACTTCAACCCTTGTGTTTGTGCTGCTAATGTGACTGTTCATCCACTTCTGCTCCTCATTACCTAGAAAACAAGCGAGTAATTGCCTTGCTTATGAGGCAGGTGTTGAATGTTATACTACAAGTAATAGATGTTTTTGTGTTGCTACATAATTGTGAATGGCCTTGTGGACAGCAGCTAAAGCAGGCAATGTCCTATTCTGCCTTTTCTTGTGATTTATGTTCGTTTCTGTAGCTTTAAGTAATGGTGAAAGTATTTTGTTATGTTAAGTGCAGTTTAGAAGGTACATATTAGGCCATGAAATCTGTTTTGATGGTGCAGCTTACTGTTTGGGCAGTTTTCAGTGTGTAATTTTTTGTTGAAATCTGATCTTGATAGCAGGCTTGCAAATGGCAAAAACAACAAGATAGCTTTTTCTCTATATTAGAATTCATTCCATGCAATCTATGTGGAAATACTTTTCCATGCCTTCAGTCTGCATCTGTATAAGTAGATGGCATAACATAATGTTATTTTCCCAGAGATTTTTTTCCTCTAGTTTTACTGTTGAAAAGTTAACTGCCTTGCAACAGGTCTACGATTGACTCCTGGGTGACTATTATTTAAAAAATAATTATACTTTAAGTGGCTTTATAGATTATCTTCAATAATCTAGTCAGCCCCTATGCACAAATCTAGAACAGTTTCCCTGAACTGTTACTTCTGCGGTTTCAATAGCAACTTGGTTTTAAAAGAAGCATGTATGTCTCCAAACTGCTTTGAGTGGTGCCCTCTGCTCCGGAGGAGGGTGCAGCAATCTAGCATTATTTTGGTGTATTATAGTGTTTTTTTGTGTTCTTCTTTCCAGGTCCCTCCGAGGTCCGAGACCCCCATCAACAGCGTCAGTAACAGTTTGGAAAATGTGCTACATACGTCAACACATTCCATTGAGGAGTCATTGCCCAAGAGGCCTTCGGGGAAGCACTCCAAAGGTGTGTCCCTTCCTTATGCTTCCACTGGGGGAAAGAGCTAGCGCCTCTTTATGGCAATTAATGGTACTTTTAATCATGCTTGGAGGCTGGAATTTCAGCGCTTTACTGTTCAGTTGGACTGAGCAAAGATACTCCCGGAAGAGTTTTTGCAGGAAGTACTTGTTAATATATCAATGAAAAATGTTCAGCAGGAGACAAGGATGAGTATTTTTCTGTTGGAAAATAAGCAGGAAAAGTGAGTTTAAGTACTAACTTAGCTTGGGTCAAATATCTTCTCAAAGAATTACTATTTTTTTCTTTGGGACATTCAACTTCTCATCCTTGTAGTGGCAGTCTGTATCTTGTACAGAGCATACTGCATGACGAGTGCTGCTTTACTGGGAGAGAAGGCAGTTAAAGCAGCTGGGTTTCCACTCCCTTCCACCTTTCTCTTGGTTTCCAAGAATGGCAGCCGAGAAAATGAGAGAAGAAAAGGGGTTGAGGATGGGAGGACAGCTTGCACCTTAGCACACATGCACAAGCTTTCTAACCCCCCCCAAAACTGACTGTCAATCCAAAGCAAGTCTTTACTACTTTTTCAATGATATTACACCCTGCACTGGCTAAAAAATGGGTTTAATGACTGAATTCGGAAGTATACATTCTGAAAAAATATGACTTTTCTTTTTTCTTCAAAAAAATTAACATTATGTGAGGGAATTTTTGAACTGTGAGCAGCTGTTTGTATAGAACAGCTTTTGTGACCTATTTGTGGGCCTAATAAAAACAGTGCTGGATGGCCAAAGTGTCACAGGTAAAGTATACCATCACATCAGTAGCACTAGTTTTTTACCCTCAAGTACCATTTTTAAAATGCTGTGAACTGTATAAATTAGAAGGGAAAATTCTGTGGAATTGGTCTTTGGAGTTCTGTTTCTCTGCTGCTGGTTTGCAGCATAACCTTGTGTAACTGTTTCAGTTTATTTGTAAACAAATATAATTTAATCCTAACACCACTTAAATTACGATCAGGAATTTCAAAGCACAACTTCTCTCCTGAAAGCAGAGGAACTGATACACCCAGGAAATGCTTAAAGAACCCATGGAAATGTTCATAGCTTGCCTCCCCTGGACCTCCTTTTCTGTGACATAATGCAACTATAATCCAAATAGCTGTAAGTAGCAATAGTTTTTACAGCAGAATAGTGCTGTAAGTAGCTATTTCTCCAGCTGTAAAAGCTATCAGGATAGGAGAAAATGCAGCACTAAGCAGAAGCACAGCTAGGTTTGTGGCTTTCATCTGATAAAAATAGGACAGGGTTCAACACTGTTTTCATTCGTACTCAGTGATTGCCGTTCCAGTACCTGAATATATGCCAGGATTAGTCATGGTACACTGTAAAAATTAATTATGTTTTTCTCTGATCTTGTTTTTCCCTTATAGAATACCTGCTTAGTTTTCAAAAAATGTAGCTTTTTAATTTGTAGATTGACTTAGTGATAGCTGGTAAAAGGAGCTGTGGAAAAACACAGCAGTTTTTACTAACTAATATCCTGCTTTCTGGTTCACCAGCAGTAAAAATTACTTTTGAATTCTCCTTGCTCTGTGCTGATCTGGATGGTGGGGAGTTTTCTCTTAAGGCTGGAGAGTGCAGCTGAAGATCATTTGCCAGCCTGGGGCCACGATTGCACTTCTGTAGACCTCAAATTCTCTGAGCAAACAGGCATAGCTCTTAATTCAGCAGATTCTGCTAAGAATAGAGCAATCTAACTTATCTTACAGTACATGGAATTCAAAGTCACGTGGGTTGCTTGACTGGGGTAATTTGTTGATGGTATTTTTTGAGTTCTGTTTCGTATCTCAGATGGGCAGAATTTCTCTTCTGTGCTCAGAAATGAGTGAGCTGCTCAAGCTCATCCTCATCTTGACAGGACGAGTAGAGCTGCACTGTCTCAGTTAAAGGTTGTAGCTGAAATATAAAAATGAGACATATTAAAGGCACAATATTCATCATGTTCAGTTGGATTACTGGCCGAGTTCGTATTAATCCACTGAGTGGTTTTAATCCTGATTTATAGAAATTTGTGACATAACAGACTTGTATATGTGCTGAGTCAATAGGCTTATAGTAAACTTGGACACGAAAGCTGTTGGTGTCTGTCTTCTCACTAATCCACCCTCTGAATCTAGCTTTTAGCATAAAATACTTCATGCTTCTAGATGGAGAAATAAAAAGGAACAGTGGAGTGTGCTGCTGAATATTTAACTGTGGTGGAAGTCTTTGTATGCACTCGTGTTTGCATAGTTAAAGTGATTAGCTGGAAACATTCATCCATGCTTCATCTGGAGACTTGTTAAATGTGTATCTGAATAATTAGGCTGTGCTAGCTGCATAGAATGGTACTACCTATTTACCTTGTGAAACAAGCTAAAAGGAGCAAGAGTTGGAAGAGCACAACAAGCCCTTCCTTCCATCCCTAAGGCCCAGCCAACAGCAGGAACGTTGCTAGATGTTGGTGCACTGGATTCACACTCAAGTTATTGGGAACAGTGATCTGCTGGGATGCAGTGGTTGCATTTCCCATCTTGTGATTACTGATGATCATAGGTTATTTAGCAAAATTAACCAATTTCTGCATGCCAAGCGATCAGTGTTAGCTAAAGCTGTTCTTTTTCTGCATGAATCAGTGGTCAGGCAAGGTAAGATGGACATTTCTGTATAACCTGTTTCATTCTGAATTATACTTTAAAGTAAAATTTTGTTTCACAGCTCAGAGGAAGATCCTGTATCTGAAGACATAAGACACAGATACCAGCACATGCTTATATTGACATGCAAGGATGTAGCTCTTTGAAATTTGGGCATAATCTGCAGTAGTACAATTTGTGCTTTTCATCCTGAAGTGAAATTTGTTTGATCAGTAACTGAGGATCATTTAAATATATTTTCACTGCTCTGGACATTATTTTAACTGAAGATAACTTTCAGAATTACTTCCCCTTCTCTCAGGGGCTGGTTGTCATGTTACCCTTGCAAGCTGCAAGGATTTATTTACAGATTTTTAGGGTTTTGGCAGATCTCACTGCTCAGGAACTGAGGCAAATAAGGACGGTTTCTCGTGTTACATATAATTCCAATTCCCACAGTAGTGTGTTGCTACATCTCTGTTGCACAGTTTTTACTGTTTCTAGAATGCTGCTAGGTTTTAACTATGCTTTTAACCTTAAGATTGACACGTGCTCTGAGGTTACCCTTGTGTTCTGTGCACAAGGGAGCTGTGCTGCAGTGCCTGGAAATGCTAACTGTGTCAGGCAGCCCTTGCTCCGTTTGCAAACTCAAGATAAAGGTTTGATATTCTGCAGTCCCTGGGGAGCTACCTGCAGAGCCTCTCCCCAGAGCGAGCGACACAGGTGATGAAAGGAGTTTGCAGCTTAAAAATGGCTAAATTACATTAGCTGGCAACTTTTATTCTGCAGGCAATCCTGAGCTGGTAGCTAGGGGAAATTCAGTCAATATGTGCCAAAATGCAGAATGAGGCATCTGACTTGGGTGAAGCTCCATTCACAAAACTAATCTGCAGCAAGCCTGTAGGTGTAGAGGTATTCTGACCTTGTGTGGCAATTCCCAGAAGAGCAGAGCTACGTTAATCAGATCTTAATGAAAAATTCAGCTTGCTTTGTAAAAAGAAAGTTTGAAAGGATGCAGGAATTTCTCAAACACTAGAGATGTTATTAATTACTCTTATTGTAACGTTCCAAAGAGAATGATTCAGCCATTAGGTGGATCACACTGCAGGCAAGTAACACTATTACTCTGTGCATATGACATTTTTGAGCAATGCATTAAACATGGTCAGTGACCGCAGCATACTTTCCAAAAGCACAGTGGAATAAGTACACTGTACCAGATGTTCAAGCACAGAACAAAAGAATCTTTATAATAAAAACACTTTAAGTTGCAGAATATCACAGAATGCTGCAGTCCAAGGACCTCTTTTTTATATTACAGAGTAAAATCATAATTTGTCACAGCCCTGTCCTAAATTTGCTGCACTGGAAGCTCTGCGTAGTATTTGAGATGCCCATTACTGGCATGAGGCTTTGCAGGTGTTTCCAATGCTGCTTTCCTCTATGAACAGTCTTGAAGATGGTTTTCTCCATGGGCCAAGTATAATTTTCTGGAAGTGAAAGGACTTCTTGCTTCCTGTGCATTTAAATTATCCTTCCTTTGCTGTTACCACACAAACCCTCAATCTTCTCCAAGCCAGTCTGCTTTCAAATGAAGCAACTGGTGAAATCTGATCTGTTGGAGTGAAGCTGAATCACAATCCTTGCAACACATGTGTCTAATGATAACCACAAGCTGCTTTCTGCAGGCAGAGAGGAGTAAAACTTTGGATGCAGTGTGCTTTACTCTACACTTTCTACTCCATTTAGTACTTGTGAGCACAGTAAAACTTTTGCTTAATTCAGACTCACACTATTTGTTCACACTGGAGTTGAGGTTTTGCAGAATCTCTGTGTCCCAGGCTGGAATAAGGAGACTTGCAGGATGAAAGGAACCACAGGTGGTTGGAGCGATGGAGAAAAAACAAATTTTAGCAAAAATACATGAGTAATATATTTAATATTGGATTAATATGAGGATGGAAAGTATATCCTCGCTTCCATTAATGCTGTAGACCTCAGAATATAAATTCCAGATAGATTAAGCAGATTGTTATATGTAAGGAGCTTTGGAATCTTAAATTATTATGTTAAAACAGACAGCAATGTGTGTGACAGGAGCTATCCAGGAATCTCCATTCCTGCTATTTTGCTATCTTATTTCCTTTGGACAAAATGTATTTATATGGTCTTCTACTTGCTGTTTTTCTCCTTCCTTGGGTCATCGTTTTTTTCTCCAAAAAGTTAGATTGCGGGAGCTCTCTTAGTTAATGACAATCAATGCTGTTTTTGCAATTAAGCCTGTTGAATGGGGAGGGGATGGGACCTTGACATCCTTTGGTTTCGGGTCCTGACACTGTAGTGCCTTGTGATCTACATCAGTTGTATACCTGGATTATTGTATTAAGTACATAACATTATCTCAACAATATTGGTCAACTACTGTTGGCCTAAATATTTCTTAAGCCCTGTCGTATAATCGTTTAGAAAAATAGCACCCTTTAAAGCTGTAGTTAATGTTTCCGCTGTTTATGTTTTTGTGCATTTTATCTCTAAAGTAAACTTCAGCAATACAGATAAGGCTTAGACTGCACAGAAGTCATTGAATTCCAGACGGTCCTGCTGTCTCCAGCGTAGTAGTTTTTATGAGTTTGAAGTATGTAGAATTATTCCTAGCAGTCAAATCTGAGGATCAGGGTATTAATGTTTTGATGTTGCATAGTTCCCCCTTTCCTTGGATATTATTGTATATTGGGAAGCTTCTGCATGAATCATGGTGGCTTGGTTGCCCATGGCTGATGTTGGAGTTCAGCTAAGGTTGGAGGTTTAACTTTGGGATAAAGGAAATCATGTGATTTTATTTTTTAAATCAAAAGAATATTGCCTTTTTAATCTCAGGTTTTGCTTTTTGTGCAGAAGTATCTGCTCTCATGCAGGCAAGAATATATATGTCCGTTTTATGCCATCAAAGCCAGAAGCCAAGTAAAGTAGTTCCCTTCCTGGCTATTTCAGGACTGGAATTAGAGTTAAAACTCCTAGTGCTGCACGTGGACTCTGGCAAATTTACATTGTTAGGTGGTGCTGCGGGTTAATAAGTTAACTTTTGTACTCTTGAGTCACTATGTATTTGTCATCCTTGGTACCTCTCTTTCCACATAACCAGCTTTGTCACAAGAAATCTGGGATTGCAACAGCAGGATGTAAGGGGAGAGGAGCAAGAGCAACCTGAGGAGCTGCTGTAAAGAGCATGGACACACCAGCACACTTAGAAAAACCATCTATTCTTCATTGCTTTAGTATTTAATGCTATTTGCAGTTTTCTATGGCTCTTCAGGGTATTACTTACGAATGTAGGCATGCACATCCCTGCAGGAGCTCTCTTGTGTTGCAAATTGTTGGCCAGTTTTGGTCTGTGAAAGCCTGGAAGTGGCTGCTCTGGAGCGTTGATTAGTTCCGCGGATTAAATCCGGGATGCTTCCAGGCACAGCTAGGGAAGCAGTCGCATGACCACCTGCTAGTAATGGACACTGCATAAGAGACTTCAGCTCCTAATTAAATTTGCAGCACTCGGGCAAAAGCAGCTTTGATCCAGCTTTAAGGTAATGGCTTAGTGAAGGGATCTGGAATAACTCAAGAGCCAGAAAAGAACTGGTTTTGAAAACTTTGCCCATCTGTAAGGCTTAGAACTAGCACTCAGCCTATAACCACAGGGGTATCTTTGTAAAGGTTGGGGATGGAGGAGGTTTTTTAAACGCTAAAGCTTCCTGCAAGGTGGAAAACACATCGTGCAGCCTCGGGGAAGGCAAACGGTGCTGCTGGGTCGTGTCCCCTGGCACTGGTGGCAGCAATGAAGCCAAATCAGCAAATGCTGGGTGAGGACTGAGCGTAGATGTGTGAAATGTTGGGAAGGGCTTGACTGAGCGCTGCGTTTCCGTAGGGCTCGGCGCCTTCAAACATCTGGACACGGCTGTTGGAGCCTACCCGTCCTGCTAGCAGGTTAAAAACAAGAATAGATTCTGAAATAGGGAGTTGGAAATAAATGCCTTATCCTGTCTAGGTTTACGTTTTCCTGAACCAAATTGAACAAAGAATCCTCACTTTAAAGGAGAAAAATGGAAGTGATTCACCTGTCACCTTGAAAACTATGTTCTCTGTGGCCGTTTTTCACTTACTGTCACCAGTGCTTTGCTGCCTGAATAGCAGCTCACCTGCAGCATACAGAGAGCTCAAGAAGTTTTAGCAGGTTGGTTTGTAGGTGAAGATGCTCTTCTTTTGTCGGTTCATTGTAAAATCTCCCCATTTTCCAAATGTGCAGTTAAGTTTGGATCCGTTTATTCCCAAAGATGCCTTATGGAGGATTACAGGCTTTGAAAAAATACCACCATTTTATCAACAGGTAGCTGGAGTTTTTATGGATATTTCCTTACATGAACCAGCAAATTCTTCACATCTGCCAAATTATGGGTCTAGATGTGAAAACTCATGAGAGCTTTGGTAAGGTTGCTTATTTTTGGATGTTATCATTGAGGTTTTTCTCTGCAGATGGGGGAGGCGTCTGCTTTTCACATAATCCGAGGCTCCTGCAGACAAAAGGGCAGATATGTTAACGTTATGAGATAACGTTACAGAAGTTGGTGCTATTGAGCATTGGAAATGGTAAATTCTGCTTCAAGGAGGGGAGTGAGTCGCAGAAGGAAATACATTATCTTTAGTACAGAGCATTGACATGACATATTGGTCTGGTTTGAAAACGAGGAGGTGGGTGGGAAGGAAAGATGAGAACATTTCACAAAAAAAAAGCCTTTTACTTTGCCAGCAATTTTCTTTGCCCCCCCTGCTATTACTGCAAATATTTCTCTGCTCTGCTTTCCCTTCTTTCTAATCCTAAATTGACCTTATTTTATAAATGACAACACTTTATTTCCGTGGAAGTGATCGTGATTTCTCACGTTCAGTGTTTGACATAAGGCACAGATGGACTGCAAAGAAGCAGCAGCTAATGCAATAATACTTACGCCAGCACGGGACCCTTTGCGAGCGGTAGCTCATAAATTTAACGGAGGGACATGTGCAGCTAGAGGGGAGGAAATTGGTTGTGTTTTTTAAACAGACTTCCCTTGTACTCTGCCTGCCAGCTGATGCCAGCCTTGGGATTCACAGGGCAGAAAACAGTGGGTGTTTTTCAGACTGCAGATTCCAAGGCAGCGTTGATGCCTCGGGACCTCTGAGGATCGCTCTGCAAGAACCAGCAACTCATATGTTCCAGATACGGTTTTGCTAGCGGTTTTCTGTAGAGTCTTGTTTATATATCCGTGAAATTAGGCTAATTCGTGTTGCACATCAGGGCTGACTTCGTGTTTGTGTAGCTGGCTGGCAAAAAAACACAGGGATTTGGGTCCAGATGCTTGGGATTTCCTCAACAGGTGGTCAGAAAGGTTCTCTCAGTGCAGACAGAAGCAAGTTGCTCACCTTTGCTTTGCTGAAGTATTGAAAGATTCATTTATTAGCAGTTAAATATGCCCACACCTGCTCATATCTCATTATGCTGATGCTAATAGTTGATTACTGATAGAATCAAAATGACGTAAGAATAAAGTGAAAATAAAGCGGCAAAATTCTGTGTGCCAATTCAGTTGTACTGAGTTAATTACAGAAACTGTATTATTTAAAATACAGAGTACTCTGATATTTAAATAAAACTGGATCTTTGTTCCATGCAGGCTTAGGGTAATCTTGGAAATCTATTGGTGAAATGCCAGTGGATAACCAGGCACTTTGAGAACTAGATTGAGGTTTGATAGCTATATGTGTAATGAAAGCCTCTGGAGTTGTTATGGGTTGATGCTGAACAATAATTTGAGAATAAAATCTCCTTTTGGAGTTGCAGCTGTAGCAAATTGGAAGAACTTTCAGGGGTCGTGTTATCCCGAGTTGGTATCTAGCAGGACATCTTGCACTGAGGCGTTTGCCAATAGCACTGCCAGGTGCCTTCCTGGAAGGCAGGAATTGTGGCTCTGTTCCATATCCTTTAGCTGTTTTACACTGGAAAATCCCAGGTGGAAATTATACAAAACGATTATTTTTTTTCAGGTGCAAAAAGTAGTTCTAAGCTCAGAAGTCAGATTCCTCTGCCTTGTTCCTTGCCTCGCCGCCGGGAGCGGATGCATTTCGGCCGTGCGTGGTGCACATGCTATTTTTACCAGTAACTCGAAGGGGTAGCCCTGCTAAAATTACCTCATTGATGCACACAGCTGAGAGGAAACGGCAGAAAGCACCTTAGAAGATGATCCCTGTGGTGCTTTCTGCTTCTGTGGATGAATTACTCCACGTGTACAATTCAAGCAGAGACTGAGTCGGACCGTTTTGCTCAATTCAGACCTTGTTTTCTTGCAAACAGTCCCATGGACGTGTGTAATAAGTGAGTTCTGTGTGTGGGGAACAGTAGGTATGAGAGAGATATTAGGGATTTGGGGAGCTCAAAGTTTGGCCCTTCCTGCTGGGGATATGAAACAGCTCAGGGATTTGCTGGTGATCCTGACTCTTGCAAAAGCTGGTAGGGAATAGAGCTGTCAAGTGCATTTAGTTGACTTTATCCTGCATATTTACAAATCGAGTGGTAAGTGTGTTGATGCAAAGCAGTGGGGAGCATTTTCTGCTGTAGTTGCAGGGGATTCCCTCTGGCTTGCCCAGTGCTGAGATTTGCTTTGCCTTCCCTTGTTCTTGCTTCATAGATGGGTTACAACAGTAATCCTCTAGTGATGGTTCGGTGTCTCAAAAAGAAGCTTCAATGCTGAGCTACAGCTTTATTCAATCTCTTTGAATCACTGGCCAAATCCTGTCAGAGATCTGAAGGGAAGGAACAGTGATTCATACAAAACTACGAAAGTAAAACCAGATATTGAAACCTGAGGCCCGAGTCCCCAGAATATGCAAGAATCTCCCAGAAGTAGCTCTGCAGAGGGGTATTTTTTCCTTCTGAACTAAGCACCTAAATGCATGTGTGGCCCTTGGCAAGCCTGTTTTCAGGGTTATATACACCTATGCACCCTGTTAGAGCTCTTCTAGATTCTGTACAGTCTATTCTAATCATATATATGATCTTATTCTAGGTTGTAGAAGCACTAAGGAGACCATAGGGTGCTTAGTTTTTCATTCTGTTAACATTTTCGTGCTGTTCTCCAAACTGTTTTGAAGCTGCTATCAAATTACTTTGTCTTTGCTGCTAATACCTGCTTGTTACTGCAGTCTTGGTCTCGACTTCAAAGATGCTGATCCTGTTTACAAAAAACATAGAGAACAGCAGTTGTTTATTTATGCAAACATTGGGCTGCGCTGGCCGGAGTAGCTTTCTTGCAAAGCAGACGAGCCGGACGTGTTTGTGTTTTCAGAAGTGCCTTTGCAATGTGCCTTTCTGCCGCATTTCCCCGTCAGCAGGAGAAGCTCCCGGCTGCTCCGTGGGCTGCAGAAGTCCCTGGGCAGAGGTTGAGCCGGCAGCTACCTGATCCCGGCGCCGGGGAACGTGTTTTATCACCACGTTGCCCTTCAGGCCAGGGTGCTGCTGGAGCAGCTGCTGCAGGATAATCTCCCGACGCGGCGCCGCGACCGGCACATGCCATAGCAGCTCTGCTGTGAAATAGTTATAGATTCTATACTTACATATGGATTTTTATAGCTATAAACTAACATAGTATTCAGGTCCTGGTTGGGTGACTTTCTAGTGTAAAGCTTTGCTGGGAAAATCCTTGTCAGCTTAGTTGTGAAGATTTTTTTAATATACTAGGACAGTATTTTTAAGAGCAACAGCGGGTTGTGACCATCCAAGCAGGACCCGGAAGACCCTAAAGACATGAAATATCCTTTGTGATGAGGATATTGGGCACCCGTAGCATCCACTCCCTCAAAGGAGGTAGTTGCTGCTCGGTGGAAGTTGCCTGGAGCTGCTCTGCGTCCCCTGGCTCTGCTGCGCGTGTGCGGGGCCATCCAAACCACCCGTTTTTAGGACATTGCTCCAAACTTCAGAGAGAACCTCAGCTTGATGCTTCCCACTGCTGGAGAGTGCCCGGGTGAGCGGAGCTTTCCTGTCTGCCCCTTTCCAGTGGCTACCGGAGAGGTTTGTAGTATTTTTCTAAGTGCCAAATACGCATCTGTTCCATCCACATCCATGGACATCCCAGGCTTCAGCCGTTACGTTTGTCCTTTGCCTTTTGGCGAAGCCTGAGCTTGCTAATGCTTTAGCACACAGGCTGAGGATAGGGAAATAAGCTACACTGTGCACTTTCCACTAAAAACTGCCTTTGCATTTTTATTTGTGTCTTTTAACATAACATTCAGACCAGAACTGGCCATCTAGCTTGTCCTGGGCTTGTGGTTGCCAGAAAACACTTCTCGGGCAGGATGAGCAAGCATGAGACTTCTCTAGGGTGAGCTAACCTTAAAAAGAGAGAAACAAAGCCAGTTTTCTGTTTTAAAAGCAATTTATTACGAACAGTAAATAAAATAATCACTTGATCAGATAAGACCAGACTAAATATACAACTGCGTATTCATCTAGTAAGTAAAAATATTTATGTACAAAGTTGAACATCTCTCCGTTGCCGAGATATTTTTACTAGCATGGACTGCATAATTAGATAGGGACAGCCAGCTTATTTTAATTATACAAAAATGTATGTAGTTACTGAAGCTGCCTTCCAGTAGAGCATTTGTGCAGTTATTTTTGCAGGAATATGTCTCAAAGGAACATTCAGCTCATTTGGAGAAGTCTACTGTTATTTTTTTTTAAATCGGAAAAGGAAGATGAGTCACTGGGCCAGATTTTTAAGCAAATTAAATACACAGGAGCGTCCGTAGCTTACACATGGCTTTCTTAAGTTACGTGCAAATAGCTAAGTAGATGCAACTACATGTTCTAATTAGTCAGCTTGGGGAATTAGGCAGTAAATATATTTTACAAATTAAAGTGTAAAGCCCTTTAAAAACAAATAGCCTTCTGCCCCTTTCTTCCCTCAGCAACAAAATTTGCCTAAATGCTTAATTTCAAGCAGTGCCTCTGAATTCATTGTGGGAGATCTTCAACCCTGGTGCTTCAAAAAGGTACCTAAAACTGCTTGAAAATGCCAGAAGGCATTTCAGTGGTATTAAATATGTAATTCCTGGTTGCATATATTCTCTCCGTAGGGGGGGAGAAAAAAGGAGGTATTCCTTATACTTTCTAACAAGTAGCTTTATTAGAGCCAAAGGCAGGTTTTACCTGTTGCTGAATTGACCTCAACTAATTAATGTCAGACTCTTGCAGCCGTTCTTGGCTCTGCATCCCCGTGCTCCTGCCCAGAGCATTATTATATATATATTTAAAGAGCAAATCCCTGGTAAGAGTGTTTCAAGGAACAGCTCCTGTCTAGGGTGACGTGTTGCTTCTCACATTTAGTTAAGGCAGTGGAGCTGTTGCACACGCAGGTCCAATGCAGCAGCTCTTGCAGAATAACTTCCTGTGTAAAAGTGTTTTTTTTCTGACATAATAAAAGAGGAAAAGCTGCTTAGAGAGTTGTCTCTTCAGGGGCTGGAAGAAACAGTTTGCCTTTAGTAATGTGCAAGTCCTTGGCCTGGAGGGTTTGCTACGAAAAACCTTCAGCTCCATGTTTGGAGCTGCATCCTGATCTCCAAAGCAGCTGGCTGATTTTTCTGCTTTTTACGTTTTCCTGCCCAGCTGCGAGTCCTCCGCAGGCTGCAGCGCAGGCAGCTTTTTGGTTTGTTTGTAAAGCTCTCGAATGGCACGAAGTTGTGAAACCCTCATTCAGCCTGATTGCCTTCTGTGGCAGCCTGAAGTGCTGACAGTGTCCTTCAGTATTAACCAAAGCAGGGTAAGAGCTCCATTAAGAATGCTAAAGCTAAGATATACAGCTGTTTTTTTAATATCTGCTTTTTTTGGAGAAGCATAGGGTCAGTCTGCAATTGAACTGAGCCAAACTGAGGAAACAGCAGGAACAAGAAAACTGCTAGTTTGAATGGGGGTGAGCGACACAATCCCGACCTATTATTGCTTCTGATATGCTGCCAAAAATAGGCCAGTAGTCTTGATTTTAAAAAACGATGTAATTATTTCCTGTGGAATATTGCAGTTCCTCGTCTTCCGTTTCTATTTTAAAGTAGGATTAATTTTCCCTGAAAACGAATGCTACAAGTGTGCTTTAGATCTTAAATATTCTTTAAATCGGAAGAATCCTCTTTTCTTACAAAGAAAGAGACACTCCAAGAGCAATTCTTCCACTAGTGTTTCCAGGTTATTATGACATCCAAGGAAGCTCAAATACAGAGTTTGCAAGTAAACGTGTGGCTTCTCTAAGAGTGTTTCAGCAATTCTGGTATTGCTGTGGTCGCTGCTAAGCTTGCAAGATACCATAAATGTGCTAATCCGCCCTGGAATGCAGTCCTTGGTTCTGTGGGTAGGTCAGAGGTATAGAATAATTTGAAGATATTTCTTCTGGCATGGGGAAAAGAAAAAGACCTGCCTGTGCTCTCTCCTCAGCCCCAGCTCTGCTGCATTCTTTTCGAGAGGGCATGATAAACTCTACATAAACACTTAAATTGAGCCATAAGTTAAGCAAGAAGTGAGCTTGTGTATAAAGGCTTTGGGGTCATTTTGCAGAGTTTAACATCTCTTCTCAAATGTTTTCTCAATCCCTATTGAGAAACCTCCAACCACGGTATTATGTGAAAACAGGTTAATCTCAAATTACTAGACTGATTCTGAAGTTTGCTGAGAATGAAATGTAATTCATCTCATTGCTAATAATGACAAGATCATTCTTTCTGTAGAGTGAATTATTTCATCCTTTTCTATATTAGACCTTCTCCAGAAGTAGCAAAAATACACTCATTCTCCAAAAAGAAACATTTATTTCCTTATCTCTTTCCTTACCTTGTTCAGAGCATTTCCTCAAGCTCTCGATGTTCTCTGGAAGCAGCTTTTTCCCTCTGGCATAGTTATAAATGGGCATCCTTGTAGTTGTGGTGCTTGTCCCGTAAGTTAAATCTAATGGACACTTGTATATTTGAATTGCTTGTTTGCAATGCTACTTGCCTTAAAGAAAGCAGTACATGACCTCCCTCCTCATGGTCTTTTCCCTGCCCTGAAGCCGTTTCTGCAGGTATGAAGGTTACTCACTTACTGACGGGCTGCAGTGCAAATAGTGTTTCCATGCAGGTTGGCCATCTCTGCCTTGGAAAGGGGTAGTTTGGGTGTGAGTTAATGTGTCATGAAGCAACCCAAGGTGAGTTTCTGCTGCCTGTTGCATGGAGCAAAGTTCAAGTTTAACGGTGTCCCTGGCGCGGGGATTCAGTGATTCAGAACATCCCAGGTCGAAGGTTGAAAGTTCAGCCTTGGTTTGGAGGCCCAGGTCATGGGGAGCCTTTTCTTCACTTCAATGGCAAACATTGCTCAAGTTAATATTGTATTGTTTTCTCCTACTTGGAACTTGCCCAATTTGAGGTCCGGGGCCATATCATTAATACCAAACCTGGCATACTCCAAGATGCTGATCAATACCAGAGGTGAGCTCGGGGTTCTCATTAATTTTGTCTTGCTGTTCACCTTACAGAACAAAATGCGCAGCCATTTCTGTGTGCTTTGAAAACCCAGGATTTGATTCCGCAGGTGCTCTTCATGTGAATAATTTATTTTTAAGAAGTAGAAGGCTAGTGAAATAACATACACTGAGTTCAGTAGAAAACTTAGTGTTGTGTGTGTGGCAGAAATGGATTGGTATATTTGCTGGTAAGAGGTAGTGAATCTCTACTAGCTTTTTTTCATTCCTGTATCATAGATAAAAAGCTTTAAGAACCAGAAATGCAAAATCAAGAGACTCTTTTTAAACGTTCCTAAAGCAAATAAAACAAAATTCCTCTGTTCTTCCCGTATCAATGCAAGAAAGGCTGGAGGAGAAAAGCTGGTGATGATGGAGACACTTCAGTCTTTCCCTTGATCCACTCCGAGTGTTTCAGCATCCCAGTTTTCTCCTCTGTGTAGGATTTTGAAGCTACACCTGAATCCTATAGTCAATTTGAATCAATCCTTCGCTCGAATAGGTGAATGCTGACATTCTGGGTCTAAAGTAAAGACTAACAACCTAGTGTGGCCTCGGATGCCCTTTCTGCTTGTGTGTACATAGGGAATTAGTGGGAGATCCCTCCCATTTAGAGGGAGAGGCTGGACAAGGAATGACATGCGGAAAGCCAGAGAGTTGTGTACTTTGCTAGGGCAAGAGGGCAGGAATAGTTCTTTCATTCCTGCTTTCACAAAACCCAACCTTTCGGTTGTTTAATGCACTAACCATCAGCCAAATGGGTAACTCTCCTGCTGGGATAGGAAGGTATAGAAGTGAATCAAACGTCTTTACTTGCTGGATCTGTTTTACCTTGAAATTCTGAAGCAGCAGGCAAAAGGCATCAGGTCTACTTGTGTTTGAAGAGGAGAAAAGACCAAGTCAATGGGTAAGCAACTGCCATCAAGGTGCAGAGTGATGAGCTTCATTTACAGTCTACAGTCTAGCTTTCTCGCTTTCTATTTTTTCTCTTTTCATGCTAGTTTAAAACCTTGTGTCTAGATAGTGTGAACGTGTGTAAGAAAGAATTGGCAGGGTCACACATTCTGTGACCCTCAAAGTCTTTCTCTTCTTCTGCAATTCTGCAGAAGGGGATGTTCGAGTAGCTAAAGCGAATGTAAATGTCTGAGCAGCAGGAAATACTAATGAGGATAGATATTATTCTGGCATAGGGGAGAAGAGCTGGCGGGCTGGGAGCAGGGAGTTTCATTTGCAGGGGAGAGTTGCCAGATGGGCAGAAGTCCTGGGATTATGGAACAAGGCGGGGGAAGGTGCGAGTTATTTGGGGAAGGGAGAGCGCGGAGATTCCCTTGGGTTGTAAAACAGAACCCAGGCTGAAACGTAAGTGAAAGGGCTGCCGTGTTCCCAGTAACTCCGTGAGCTGCTGCTTACGGCCTGTTTGCAATAGCAAGCGCTATCGTAAAGCAGTGAGTAACTTAATAAACTGCTGAAAAGCTAATCAAAAGGGTTGAGGGAAATCCTGGATGGCCTTTGTGTTGCAGGGTATCTCCAAAGGATGGTGAAACAGCATCTTTTCCTCTTCCTCCTGTGCTGGAAGTTGCCAAAAAAACACCAATCAAGCCCTCATGAACTGGGAAACGCTGCTGGTTTTCATCTTTAAGCTATCACAGCTATTATGCTGTCTGGACATCTCTGTGACAGGAACCCTGTAGTTATAATCAAGGGCAGGGGTGGGGTAATTCATTTAGCAGGACTGTAATAGTTCAAATCCATTCTCTGTGCAAGCCACCATTCTGTGCACAGCTCACAACTATGTGCAGAATACTCATGTGCCAATTAAAGCAGCAAATAAAGTTTAAAAGAAGCAAAAACAAACCCACAGGAAATTTGGTGCTGGAAAATCTCTGCTAGGGGCAGTTGTTTCATGCTGGCCGTTGCCCTTTCAGACTCAAGTTCAGCGAAATACAAAGATTCAACCCTTTCCACGTCAGGTTCTTGGTAAGCAGGAGCTGTGTTCTGGGCTGCGCGGAGGTGTCCCGGTACTCTGCCCATTTCCACGTGATGCCACAAGGAGGTTTCAGGGCACATGTTTTATCTGTACCCCAGTTATGGGCTGCCCCCACGGGAGCCTCTTTTGCAGTGCTGAAGTTTTAGAAACCTCCATCCTCTCGTTCTGTGTCCCCTTCCACGTTACATTTGTGATATCCAGCTCCCCCTTTCCCTTACCTGCCCTTAAGCCCAGCCTCTACCTCATTTCCCAGATGATTACGGATAAATCTCCCTGCCAGGGAATCTTGTGTGTCCCAGAGCGAATGCCGCTTAGGAAGTCAGCAGGGAATGAGGTGCACACGTGCTTGGATCCTTTCCCAAGGAAGTCCTGAGAGAAAGGAGCAGATGGGAAGAGTCCTATGGGTCTCATATGGTGACTGATGCCCTGCCAAGCTGCTCCATGCGGTTCCTGCCCCACGCACGGTGTGGAGAGCTGGCCTGGGCTGCTTGCAGACAGACCTAGAGCTCCCATTCAAGGTACCTGCTGCAAGAACGTTTGCATCATCTCCTAAACTTGAAGCACTAACGTTTTTTTGTTTAATATTCTGGTTTAGGAAGCTTGAGTTTTGCAGATTTCAGCATCCTGAAAGCACAACAGTATCATGTGGCCTTGTTCTGGGTGACGTTTTTTCTGGACAGGGAATCAGTCGCAGTGGTGCTGGTTACAGTCAGCTCTCTGAACCACTTCCTCTGGTTTTGTGAGTCAATACAGCAAAGGTTGTTTACTTTTTCCTTGTAAAATCTGCTCACTCCTACTTGGTAGATGGCAGTTTTTTCTTCCTGAGTTTTATGTACTTAATTGCTCTGAATAAAGTTAAGTTTCATGGCAGATTTAGGAAAGTTATTTAATAATATCAACCATAGGTTAAATAGCATTCCAAAGTAGCATGCTAGAAGATCAAATAACAGGTTTATACAACTCAATGAATTTAACAAGAGCTCCAGACTTTGTTAGACTAATGATATTTTTCATGCTTTTCACCAGCCAGGGGAAGGTTACTGGGGTACTTTATATCCCTCTAAAATTATCCATATAACCATCCATAGAAAAGTATGGTCGTGCTGTACAGGGAACCATATTTCATGCTCCAGAACAGCCTGGATCTTACAGATTCAGCGCAGAATCACTGCAGTCAGTGCAGAAGTAGCTACGTAATGATCCACTCTGCTAATTGCAATCATTTTGCAGGGGATAAATTTGCTGCAGCAGATTGTGTTCACTGAACGAGTTCAGACCCCAACTTCAGCATGAAAGGTCATGTTCCTGTCAGCACAACAAGCTCCATGGGCCAACGTAAAGTTTGTTATTAACCCATGCAGTAAAACAAGGGGAGTTCCATTTTATGCTGACAAGTAGCCCTGTCTTTCAAAGGAAATTATGAATAGCTATCAGAGATAGCACTTGAATGCTGCAAAAATTTAAGTGATGAGAAGCTTTCAGTAAAGTAACTCTAGATTTGCTATAAATACCCCCTTAAGTAACACGTGCACATCTATATGGCTTTCTTTGTCCTGCTGCACAGACATATGTCACAGCAGTTGACCCTGGTCTTTCTACAGCTCATCTGCTCGTCAGGCAGCTGTTCCACCAGCAGAACGGACATGAAATCCTCTCAATACCCCCTTGACTATGTTCTTCCCCGTTACCATAAATCCGAAGTACGAATCATTCCAATTTAGTACATTTTAACTGTTGTGAGCATGACATAGGCTGCCCTGGATTCTCTTAGATAAGTAAACGGAGGTAGGTTTTTCTTCAGATGGCAAGAACAGCTTTGAACTACTTCAAAGCACGTTTAAATCCCTATTCTGCTGTCTAGATAACTCATCGGTATCTGGCATGCAGAGGATTTATTTCAGGAGTGTTCAGCATACAGCATAACAGCAAGCTAGTAGTGTAAAATCATTACAAAAGTGTGCAAGGAATTCACTGAATACTTAAAGTCTCTACAGAAGGAATAAGCTACAGGAGACAGTAAGGAAGGGTTTGGCATTATGTATAGGCTTAGGAATTTGCGTTATTGTACTTGGGAATTACATAGTGAACAGCTGAAGTAATCTTAAAGGAGATGCTAATTCTGTGTTTTAAAGACCAGAGGGTACAAATATCTCCAGATCTATTTTAAACTTGGTGCTTCTAAAGAATTTGGCTGCATGGAAATCAGGAGACTGGAGGAGAAGATCTTTACAAAGGCCAAGATCTAGGTTGTGACACTTTAAAAATGAACAGGACACAAGAATTTTAAACGTGTAAGGTAAAGACTTTGGAACAAGTCCTGGCTGTTACAGATGGAGAAAAAACAAGCTCCAGGTTGGAGCTGCGAGAGCTTTGACTGAAGTGTCACTATGGGGACTAGTGAGATGCTGGACTGATGAAACCAGATGCCTGAAACATGTTGCTGTGGCTTTATCTGCAAAATGAGGGCTGATATTTGGCTACTGGCTTTTGACATTAAGATAAACCCCTCCATGTTGGTGTAGCTTTCTGTTCCTGTACCGATGAGTGCAATGATAAGGCTGGGAGGAAATCAGAAGCGTTGTGTCCAGCGTGCTGGCTGCTTGCTGGTCAAACCTAAACCAGGAGCACCCTTTGGAAGATGAGAGCTGAAAGCAGCCAGGAAGAGCCGCCCGCTCCGGATCAGCCCTCCGAAATGCGGCGGGAGCGACCCTGCCAAAGCCCAAATACCCAAAGCACAGCTGACATTACCAAAGAATAATTGCTTTTACATGTGCTTAAGAATCCCCTTCTCATGCTGCTTATTTCTTTGCTTTCTCGTAGTGAGTGTTGAAAAAGTGGAGCTAAAGGGACTGGCACACAAGAAGAATGAAAGAAATGTTGAATATTCCTTTGAGGTAAGTTGGGCGATCGGCTTTCTTGCACCCTCGGGGAAGGGAGGATAACACTTGAAAAGGAACTAAAGAAATGCTCAGACCTCCGTGGTAGATCACAGAAATGGACCTAGTGGAGCTCCTTGGGGATAGATGTCAGTCCTTTTTTTGTGTTACTTGGGAGTAGTCTTAAAATTGCTGCTGTCTGAAATTCAAGGATGATGCAGTTGATCTGGGAGGTGGGACACAGGCCAACAAAATGCACTCTAATGCAGCCAGGTGTGACCAAGTCTGTGCTTGGGAGAGCAAAGTAATTCATGCCACACGTACAGAATGGGAATCCGTCCTGGAAAGCTGAAACTAAAAAGAATTTAAATCTTATTCTGGGCAAACAAGAGAACTTAGACTCTTTGGGCAGGATTGTAACAAATGGAAGCCCTGTGCCTATGGAATAAGAGCTAGAATGGTCATTTTTCTTTGTATTCAACTTTGAGGGGATCGTGAGAATGTGACATATTGTTCAGATGCTACTGTTTTTAAATAGGACTTGAGAGAGTTTAGAAAATAGCTGTGAACTGTTCAAGGCTAATACTAGGAAAATGCCACCTTACTGGAATGTGACTTGAGTGTCATACAAAAGAGTTTTCAGAAGAAAAAAAAAATTATATTAAGGAGGTCGTAACAAAAAGAGGTATAACAGGAACCATCCACTGAAGAGCAAAGGCAGCCACACTCAAACTGGAAATGGGAACAGTTTTAGGAAAGAGAGGTTGGCCACAAGCTGCTAGAAGTGCATTTCTGCCCCCCCTTTCACTTGCCTTTTGGTGGTTCTGTTTGTAAAAGAGTCAAGTAACTTGATTGCTCCCAGTTTTTGTGAATTTACCATCCCTGTCTGCGAAAACTCGTGTTAGTGGTAGGAAACCCTGGGCTTGGGTTGTGCGAGGAAGAGCGACACGGTGCTTTTCTGCCGCCTGGCTCGAGCGGCCTGTTACAAAATCCAGAATGCAAAGCCCAGAAAATGTCTCCGCTTTACTTAATGAGGCTCCCGAGCCAAACAGGGAGAAAAGGAGGATTGGGAAATGGACGGCACAATTTCCAATATCCGAAGCCACCACGTTAGGTAGAGCAGCAGTTTTCTGTCAGCTTGGGACCCTGACAGCGTTAACCTCTGCACGACTTGATTCACTGATAATGTCCTGAACTGTCTGAATTCAAAGTATTCCAAATATCCATATTAAAAAGCTTTTTTGGGGGGTTTTGAGATCGTCAGCTACAGAACTGTGTGAACTCCAGTTACATGTGAGGATCTCATGGTCTATCTTTCCCCTTATAAACTCTTGTATAAACATAAAAAATTCCCGTTATCGTTGAAGAGCTACAGCATTTAATTGGTCAGCTTGTTAATGTCTGAAAGGACATTGCGTAGTTCAGCTGAGCTGCTAAATTGCTGTTTGCTGGTTAAGAAACCCAACTGTTCAATGTTTTGTTTAGTAGCTCTGTTGCCTGGAATAGCAGGCCAATAGCTAGAGCAGTTTGGTGTTTTCAGCGTTACTTGGCATTGCTGCTCTTGCCTGCATTTATAGTTCACGTTACTGCTTTTGTAAGTAGTGAAAAATTTAACAAGTTATCAAAGGAGAGAACTAGAAAGGCAAAGAAATAGCTCCTCTGTTTTCTGGAACTTCTGTGAATCTTAAAAAAAAAAAATCCATACCAATTTATCATGAGCTTAAAAAGTATGCAGGCTTTGTAAAACCAGAAATCGCTAAGTCTTTCTTTCTTTCTTTTCTTTTTTCCTTACTTTTTGTGTAACAGCTCTGCAGAGAGGAAATTCCTCCATTATGTAATGTATTTTGAAATACTCTCCTCACCAGTCTTTTTGGCAGCATTCTGGTGGCTGGAAAATCTTTGTGTATGTTTTCAGTTGTCATTGAAACTAGTGTCATGTGAGAGGAAAGCTTCCTGGTCCTTCGGCACATAAAACCAGCTCCTTCCCGTATACAACCGGTGCAGACTCATGGACCATCCAAATGCTCTGACTAGATAAGCCTGGAAGAACTTCTCTTTCACCAGTAACACCAGCCAGGCTCCTTGGATATGCTTTATGCCAAAAAAAGCCCGACTTTTGGCTCAAACTAATCATTTACCAACCAATAAGTGTCTCTGTGTCGAAGAATGTAATGACTCCATGAGAAGGCGTATGGGAAGAGATCCTGAGCTATTCCCTTTTCCTAGGGCTTGTGCAAGATGGTGTCTAAGGAGCACGGCCAGAGCAGCCACATTTGCAAGGTTTTGCTTTTTTGGCAGTGGGCTCCTTTGCTGCCACGTTCAATTTTGCATTGCAGATGGAGCTGATTAATTAAAAATAGGCACCGCTGTGCGGCGACGAGTTGTCCGTACTGTACATCAGAGCCCGCAAACCAGCTGTTGTTACAGAAAACAGGAAGAATAAAATTTTCCATGAGTTACCAGTCCGTTTGTTAAGGCGGGATGTCTGCAGCGTGCAGCGCCCGTGTAACCCATGAAGAACTTTTGTAGGAATTCAGAAGAGCTCTTAAAATATAGCAGCTAGCAAGAGTGAGTAATAGCAACTTGTGCAGAGGGTAGTTTTTCCATGTTGATGCTGCACGTTATACACTTTCTTTCACAGAGTGATGGAATAAACATCTGATACCTATTTTTGAGCTTGAGCTGTTAAAACCCACTGTAAATCCCTTGCTACCACTTACTAAACCGAATGTGTTTCACTTTTTAAGGTCCTGTGGTCTGATTCTTCAGTGACGTTGGTAACCAAATCTTCCATTGAAGTGACTGAATTTATTTCAAAGGTAAAGGAGTTACGACGTGTACTTGTTCAAAATTTCCTTCCATTTTCTCAGGATGTAATTTTGTTCAAATGAGATTTTTCAGAATGTGTTAACATAATGCAAATAGATTAAATTTCATAAAATATTTATTTTGTAAATTACTGTTCCTTGAACTTCTTAAAACTGATTAAAAATAATAATAATGAAAAAATCACTTATTTTTCCATTTATAATATCCTCCACCTTTAGCTGTCTCAGCTGTATCCAGAGGAAAACTTGGAGAAATTCATTCCTTGCCTAGCTGGTCCAGATTCATTTTACCTGGAACGGAACCACATAGACCTGGAATCTGACCTTAGGTAAGCTCTGTTGTTGTGTGCTTGTTTTTTAGCCTGCCACTTGGCTTTTCTCACAAAGTGGAAGAAATGGAAACAACTGTTTTCTAAATTACTTTCAAGAGCTCAGAGTCCAATGCTGCAGATGTTATTCCTTGATGTTTTGCTAATTTTAGGACGTAGGAATTTTACAGAGAATCTTTATTCGGAAATAAATGTGGCCATAATATGCAGGGTTAACTTTTCCTCAGCGCTTTGTTAGAGATAAGCATGGGAGCAGTGACTTTGCTTTAGCCTCCAAAAATGGCTAAAACTGTTCTAAAAAAAAAAAAAAAAAAAAAAAAAGCTCAGGGAAAGAAGTTTCCTAAATAATCATCTTCTGTATCGAGGCCTGGGTTGCAGGGATTTAAAATGCTTTGTGTACATCTTTGTAACCATTAAACTATTGGTAGGCCTTAAGAGCTCATAAATTTCCGAAGCCTTAGGTGGTATCTGCTCACATTATCACAAATTACCTGGGCATTAGCAAAACTAAACCCCCATTTTGAAAATCATCAGCCATGCAAAGTCGCATCATCTCTTTTAAATACTGGAATAATTTTGCTAGGATAATTTGAGGAGCAGAAAATATTTTCGAATATTACTGCCTTTGTCAATGCTAATTATGACATGGCTTTTAAGACACAAAATTACATTTTTAGAGCGTTTCCTTAACCTAGTATCCCCAGACAACACAGACTTACGTCCCCTGTTGCTAGAGCCATAGTGGATATTGTTTTTCCATAGTCGGAGCCAGCAGGTGCATGCCTAGATTATTTTTAATGGCAAGTGGTGTTAACATTTCCAGCAGTCCCTTCTGTGTGCTGAGGATCACAGGCTGTGGAGCAGAATGAGGTAGGATGAGAGGGAATGCGAGTTGCTGCTGTTTAGCTAGCAACAGTCTCTACAAATGTAGGTTAATAGAGCAGCAATCTGCGTTCGCGCAGCAACGCCGGTATCTTAGGAACAGAGGCAGGGAGAAGCTGCTGTGTTCACTGCTACGTGGTGCAAAAAGTCAGAAATGAACTGTGGATTTTCATGGTGGAAAGCACATTCATATGTGTGCGTAATTGTATTAGTTTTCTTACCCAAAATGTTTTTTTTTTTAATTATGTATATAAAGATAGGGCAAAAATGTTCTTTTTTACAGCTTCTTGTATGTTTTCAAACCTATAGGTTTCGCAAAAGAGAGAATCAAGCTTGCATGACAACAAGAAGTCTAGCAATGTCAATAAAACATACTTTATGCATTGCATTTGAGAAGATTACCATTTTGATTTCCCTCAAAGAGGCATGGCAATCCTAGGGAAAATGTGACATAATTTTTATAGCCATTTACCCTACATTGCCAGAGTCTACATCTGCTCTTTATCTCAAAGAGTAATAAATTAAACAGTAGATACATCTATACTTTGTGGTCATTGGGTTTCACAATTTCAGAGGAAATACCCAGTTTGTACTCGCCCACCTTTTCCTTACAAGTGTTCACCATTTCAACCGCACATACTCTTAAATTTAGGATCTTTGACTAAAGCTTTAACAGAATGAGGGCAGCATAAAACAGTAGCATGAATTTAAGTAGCATTAAGTCTAATTTGATTCAGAATTCCTGGTGTACTTAACAAGAAAGGTCCTCAATACCAGTTTGTAAAAATATTTTGACTGCATAGGCAGCTGCAATTCAAATGTAACAGAATGGGGGGGGGTTGTTTGCTTTACATGAACATGCAGGTATTTGGCACCATTACCTTCCCACGTGGTGAAAAATGACCATGTCAGAAAGTTCTTCAGCACTTCATCACCTTCACAGCAACTACAGAGTTCAAGTAAGTTTAAATAATTTTTTATTTGCTTATTTATTTTTACTGAACTACCTTCAATAAATAGATGCTATACTTAACGTCTGTTCTCTTCATTTAGATCCTGGCAACCCCTCCATTTATAAAGTAGGAGCTACACTGGGAACATCTGGAAGGTAAGATGGTTGGTTTATATTTGTTCTGGTTAGTTGTAGAACCCTTTTACGTAGGTAATTATTTGTCTTTCCCTGAATATTTATTTGAGTCTGTACTGTCAGATTCATCTGTGTAGTTTTTAGCGTGCTGAAGGTTTTAAAGTTTATCTTCAGCATGTGGTCTGCTCAGTAACCACTAGACAGTGGGGAATACGGGTGTGAAAAGCACTAGCATTTCTAGTGCTGTCATCTGCTTTTTCCTTAAATGTCTCAAAAAACAGGCTGTGCAATAATAATGAATTGTGGTAGCTCAATCTGGTTATCTTCTAGTCGAAGAGAAGATCTGGAGTGTGTTGATCACAAAGGCAGCACAAGTTACGTAACCAACAACTGAGTTTTGCAAACCAAACTGTAACCCAATCTCTTCACTGGAAGTGTGAGGTAGAATTCTACTTCAGCTTCAGAAATAAAGCTTGTGTAATATAATTACCATTGGCCTAAGCTTTCTAGGGTTGTGATGGATCCTGTCATCATGGGCAGTTACGAAAGCAGCAGTGGATGCCCTGTCTTGAGAAACACGTATGTTCAAAGAAGCGTTCAGGGAAGTCTTTCAGGGTGTTAAACGGGAGATAAGATCAGACGCTTGTGCCATGTTTCTGTTGGCAAAGTGCTCTGTGTAAACCTGTTCTAAGCAGCGTTTCTCAGAAAGCCTAAAATTGGGAGTAATTGGCAGCACATCTTCCCGCTGAGCCGCAGGGATGGATATCCTAGGTGGAATCCATACAGTGAATAATGTTTTTCCCCATTGTAACACAGGTGGGGTCATCCCTAACATAAGTCTCTCTGGGCTAGGGAAGACTCGAAGGTCTCTGCTGGGGATTTTCTTCTCTACAGCACATAGGAATGGTGGTTTTCCTTCCAGAAGAAGGAAGGAAAGTGAGGAAGGGATGTACAATCCAGCTTGGGAAAGAAGGGAAGAACTCCTACCTTTTGTAAGGTTTAGGAAATCCAGGACCTAAATCATTCTTAAGAGCAATTTTTTGTTTTCTGCAACAAAATATAGAACCCTCTAAGGAGCAGATGTTAATTTGACAGCTCCACATGCAACAACAACAAAAAAAAACACAATTCCACAGATTTGGTCTTCTTTTTAATAGTGCAAAGTTCAACCATTATCTGCAAACCTTGTGTTTTTAATTACAGAGAGAGTAGAGCATATGTTAGCTGTGATTGCAGAAGGAAAACAGTGCTTAATTGCAAGATATGATTTACAACTTGCCATAAACCTTGCTGCTTTTGTTATGCTGTTGTGTAGCATAGAGTTGTACCAATCTGTAAGTTGGATTTGCCGGGTTTTAGGGCAAATCCGGGAGGTGCTGGATTTGTACGAGCGCGGGCTGAGCCTCCCGCACCCCGGATTCAGTGCCTTAACTGGAATTCTGCTGCTCTTTTGCAGGCCGATATGCGGAGTGGCCGGCATCCAGTCCTCTCAGAACCACGTGCAGCACCCGGCCGCCGCTCCCGTGGCGCTCCCGCACTGCTCCCATTCCGGAGGCGGCGGCTCCGCGCTGGCCTATCGCGCCCAGATGGATTCCTCCTCGCCCATGCTGATGTCTTCCAGCCCGCAGACCCCCCAGACCCAGGAGCAAAACGGGATCTTGGACTGGCTCAGGAAGCTGCGCTTGCACAAATACTACCCCGTCTTCAAGCAGCTCACGATGGAGAAGGTAGGGGGGAAGCCAGGCTGGGAAAAGGAAGCTGCCTTTTAAATCATATCTATATTTGTACAGCGTGGAGACGCTGCAGACATCCACGTTTAGAATTGCAGAAGTTACTGGCAGACACTGTAAAGATTTGCACTCTCTCAGAGCAATAATATTGTGATGAAAACTTCCTTCCTGTTTTTGATCGGGGCTATGTCCATGACCTGGGCTGGTGATTGCCACTTTTTTAAGGGATCTCCAGCATCCAACTTGAATTTCGATTTATGAGCTCTGCTTTGACTCCCTGTTCATACCTCTGATGTGCAGTAGATAACTAAAATTGTTGCTCTTTTATTGCTGTGTCCTGATCAATTTTTCTTCCCATAATATTTAGTGATCTTAATTTTTTTAAAAAATAGAATCACAAAGGCTTCTCCCATGTGCACTAGTTTGTGCATGCGCAATGTGAGATTTTTACTTTCTGCAAAAATTCATATGGAAAAAATGATCACTTGTGCATTTGCTTGGCCAGAATCGTGAGTGTTATTGATGTGTGCTGGATTCTGACTGAGTAGATGGAAATACTTTGTACAGTATTTATTCAGCTCCAGCTGTAACAGCTGGGAAATCAAATTCCTGTCCTCTCCTTGCTGTGTTTTAGCCTCGCACGCCCTCCAGTGGACAAGGTGCCTGGCTTAAGTCAGCACTAAATTGGGATAGCTTTGTGGTGATTATAGTACATCCCAGGTATTTAAGTAAATTATGTTACCAGAACTTTCCAATTTGATTTTCGTCAGTGAGGGAAAATAGAGTATTTTCCCTAAATGAGCCAGCAAAATTGTGCATATTTGAGTATGCTGGCATTTTTCCACAGAGGAAATCTATGCATGGATCAGTATGCATATTTTGCTGGCATTTTATATTTTCATTTCATTATATTTTCATTTATATTGCAAATTCCTATATTTTATCACATCATTGTATTTAATGCTTATTATAAAATTTAATTCCATTGCATGTTTTCAAGAAGCCTGACGATACAAGCGCACATTGATTTTGGTGTTTCAATTACGTACCTGGGAAAACTATAGGATTTTTTCCTTAACTGAACTAGATTTTTAAACTCATTTACAGTGTGGAGTTGTATTTTAATATAAACATGGATTATGTTGTAGTAAACACCTTGTGTTTATTGCAAAATGTTAATATAGGCAAATACCTAATTAAATTCAATCTCCAGGTGTTCTTTCTTTCATCCAAGTTTCCCTCTCTCTTATTCTACACTGAGTCTGTAATTTAAAATTGCAGTAGAACTTATTTGAGTTAACATATGTTTAAAAAGTCTTTAAAGATGATTTGCTGAATAGATATTTACTAGAAATGTAAATAATATTTTGTGGCTGTAAAACTAAATGCACATGTCTTTTCTTTTTAATAAAAGTTTCTGAGTCTTACTGAGGAAGATCTGAACAAGTTTGAATCTCTCACCATGGGAGCAAAGAAGAAACTCAAGACCCAGCTGGAGTTGGAGAAGTAAGTGGAAAAAAGAATCGTTTGCTTTAAGTTCTTTATATATCATTTCCAACCAAGTGTTGTTTGCTTTTCAGGCAGTGCACACAATTACAGATGGGACAGGGTTCCCACCTGTAAAGCTGATAACACTTTCCTTGTTCTCGGGCTGGTGGCTTTGAAAAGCTCTTGCAGCAGTGCCTTACCAGATAATTTTGATCCCTGTTTGACTCTGCTGTTCAAGGCCTTTGATAAGATGCACTTTTGTTGGGCAGCCAGGAGCAGTGAAGAAGGTCGACAAGCTCCCTGGGTACCTCAGCCTGTTTCAGAACTTCGGGTTTTTTTGTTCTTAGTGGTTTCTGGCATAATGGCCTGGCCCTACTTAGAGTTTGGACTTACCCTCTACGAGGGCTGCCAGATGATCTGCATCCACAGTGTGGATTTGCTGACATTCTGGGGGGAAAAAGCACTGAAAATCAGGGCTGGATCGGTGTTATTTGGACAGCAGGTAACCCTAGCTTCAGGAAGAGCCATTTTCAGGGTGGAAATGGTATAAAAAAAAATTAGTTCTGCGTGTGATGCCAATGGCCATTTGGGGCAACTGATGCAGCAGATTGTCCATATATATTTCTGAGCAGAGGCAACTGTTTTTTTCTGAAACTGTTGTAGTGACTTAGAAAGCAATTAAAAAATCCAAATCCATGCCCATTTATCAAAACTTCTTGACAGCATTTTCTGTCAATCTTAGGTTTTTCCAGACTGTTTGCTATAACAAGAGATGATAATGCTCACATGACAAAAAGACCAGCGAAGCTGCTGGCAAGAAGCTGTGATAAAACTTCCAAGTGTTTCCATTTGAAATTAGCGTAACTTTTAATGAACTCCTCAGTGAACTTAGTCTGCTTCAGTCTTGTTAAAAAAGTGATTGATCTGTTGATGTTCAGCCCGTTTTTGTTTCTTTATGGTGTTTTTCCATCCCTCTCCAGGGAGAAGTCGGAGAAGCGGTGCCTAAACCCCGCGGCAGCTTCCTCGGTTACCAGCAACGGGGTGGCCAGGGTTCCCCCTACGACCCACGTGGGCCCCATGCAGGGTCTTCGTGGCAACCACGCTGCAGGTAAGAGCCAGGCGCCGGGAATGTGCCGGCCTCTCCGGGCGAACGTGGCCTCGCGCAGGAGCCGGCTCCTCCTTTTCCTGCTTTTCCGCCATCCCTTGCAAACTCCCGGCGCGCTTTATCCGCAGAGCTGCGGGTGGACGTGGATCAGCCAGCCCACCCCCTGCCCCGGGAAGGCAGCTCTTCCGAGTACTCCAGCTCTTCCTCCAGCCCCATGGGGATCCAGACGAGGGAAGAGAGCTCGGACAGCGCCGAGGAGAACGAGAGACGTAAGCGGAAGCGCGAGACGCTGCTCCGCGTTGCGTGGTGAAGCTGTGTTTGTTTATGAGATCTTTCTGTCCCCAGGTTTAGAGATTCACTTAGAGGGTTCGGAAAAGGAGAAGCCGGTGATGTTACTGAATCATTTCACCTCGAGCTCTGCCAGACCCACCGCTCAGGTTTTGCCAGTGCAAAACGACGCGGGCTCCAGTCCGTCCGGGCACCACGCGCTGCCGCTGCAAATGATGTCAGCAGCCTCTTCTCATATCACCCCCATCCGAATGCTAAATTCGGTGCATAAATCAGAGCGGGGCAATGCAGACATGAAGCTGCTTTCATCGTCTATGCATTCGCTGCTGTCTTTAGAAGAAAGAAATAAAGTATCTCCTGGGCCTAGGGGCAGCATAAAAATGGAAAAGAGCTTTGGAAACGCCGTAGTGGATGTAATGGCTGCGTCTTCTCCCCATCAGCCCTTGCAAGTGCTCTCGGGGGCTGCTGAGAACAGTTCCCCTACATCTACCATTAACTTTGGCCCTCGAACCAAAGTCGTGCACGCGTCAACTCTGGACAGGGTGATAAAAACAGCTCAGCAGCCGGGACTGATAGTGGAAACGAGCACTGCTGCCACTGTCACGTCCAGCACTGTCTTCCACGTGGCTCGCCCGCCCATCAAGCTCCTCGTGTCGTCTTCTGTCCCTACCGACTCCGCCATGGCCGGACAGACTTCCTGCTCCAGTAATATGCAAATAACGGTGTCCCCTGCAATAATAAACCCCCGGACTGCTCTCTACACAGCCAACACCAAAGTTGCCTTTTCTGCGATGAGCAGCGTGCCGGTGGCGCCCATGCAAGGCAGCTTCTGCGCGAACAGCAACGCGGCCTCCTCCGGCAGCCACCCGGCCACGTCGTTTGCCACCCTGGGCAACCTGCCGAGCTGCCCGGCGCCCAGCTCCAGCCCCACGCTGTCCTCGGGCGCCGACAACAGCTTCTACAGCAGCAGCAGCAGCGGCGGCGGCGGCTCCGCGGGGAGCATCCCGGTACCAAACCAGAGCCACCACCACCACCACCAGCAGCAGCAGCCGCCCGGCTGCATGGTGTGCAGCTCCTGCGGCTGCAGCGGCAACTGCGGCTCGAGCGGCATGACCGTGAGCTACGCCAACTACTTTCAGCACCCGTTTTCGGGGCCCTCGATGTTTACTTTTCCGTTCCTGCCCTTCAACCCTCTGTGCAGCAACGGCTACATCAACACGCAGCAGTACAACAGCAGCACCACCTTCCCCGTGGTGCACACCGCGTACAACAGCGGCCTCGCGCCGGACTCCGTCCTGAGCGGCCAGTCGGCCTTCGCGGTGCCGCCCATGCAGAACTTCATGGCGGGGACGGCGGGGGTGTACCAGGCACAGGGAATGATGGGCGGCAGCAACGGCTCCGGCCACAAAAAAAACGGGAATCTCTCCTGTTACAACTGCGGGGCCAGCGGGCACAGAGCTCAGGACTGCAAACAGCCTCCCATGGATTTCAACCGACAAGGTAAAACAACAACAACAACAACAAAAAGCAGGTTTGGGCTCACGGGAGTCGCTGCGGCTTGTCCTTGCATTCCGCTTGCATGGAAAACCACCGTCTTGGAAGCTGAGCTAGGGTTACAAAAGCTGGCGCTTCCCTGAGCCCGGTGGGAAGGAGAAGGCCCCGTGAAGGCAGCTCTGGGCTGAGACCCTGGAGCTCCCAAGGAAAGGGAAGGAGTTTCCAAGCAGGCCGATTGCAGCAGAGCTTTTGCTGCTCGTTAATTTGCAGCCCAAGTGAGCTTTGGCTATAGTTTACAAGCAGAGCATCTCTTCCCCTTTCCCCGAAACAGCTACAGAAATGAGGAGTTTCTCCCCAAACTCCTAGGAAGGCCCTGGGTTGGTGTGAGCTGCTCTGCTTGCTTTGCAGGGCAAGGTTTGGCACTGCTGCAGCATGGGCTGCTACCAGGAGAGATACAAAACCCTTAATTCAGGGCAGGAAACAGCTCAGAAATGTTTCTTTATGAGCAATGCCTGCCAGTCCGTTTTTATTATGACCAACGTGGTGTTTTAAGATTGTTTGCATGGGGTATAAACTTAAAAAAGGAAATATAAACTCTGGACTGGAGCCGATCATACTGAAGTGCTGCACTTTGCGTTGTGTCTTGATTATGCCATAAGCCCTGTTCATTTCTTTATGATGCAGACCAGGCCTTCAGCACTTGGTTTTTATAAATTAACGAGTGACCAGTGTTGAGGCAGCAACTTCCAGCAGAGCTAAAATGTAAATAATTAATAGAGTTTCTGTGATTCCTGTTGTGACTGGGGCTGCATGGAGAAAATGGCACTTTGTCAGTCAGTCCAAATTCAGAGAAATTCAGAGTGTAGTCGGCTTCTTTTAAAAGCTGGATTTTGTTCAATTAGCTTTCCATTTAAGCTATCCCAAACTGCATTTTGCCTGCCCTAAAACTGTGCGAGTGAGTAGAACTATTTTTCTTCCTGTATTTTCATTTCTGCTGGCAGCAGCCGTGTGCTCGTCCTCTCCTGCACTTGGGAATGGCAACGTTGGCTGCTGTCTAACATGTCCCATAGGAAGGAGGTCGTTCCGGGAAGTTTTGGGGTGCCACTGCTGTGAAAACGCTGCTGATGTTTAATTCTTCTCTTCCTTAGGTACTTTTAGGCTGAAATACGCCCCTCCATCTGAGAGCCTCGACTCCACAGACTGATATTTTATCTGGCAAGGAAATACTGTTAAGCCATGGAGATATAAGGCGATCGAACTACAAAACTGAGACGTCCAGTTGCTGTTAAGCTTAATGTATTTTTTAATCCAAAGGTGCTTTACTTTATTAGACTAGGTAGGAAATCTAGCTTAGGGGGTGCATCAAACCCATTTTTGATTGCCAAATTCAGGCCTGGATCTTGTTGTTGGGACTCCTCACTCCGCATCGCAGGCCTGACGCGTACTGGAGGGATGGTGGAGCTGGCCAGCTGCGTTTTCTGTTGCAGGTACCACATCCTACGTATTATTTTGCTGGAGAATGTTGCCATATTCGGACTTTCTAAGCTGAAACGTCTCACTCCAGGGCAGCTACATTCTGAAGTGAAAGCTGGAGGGTGAAGGTAGGAGCGGCCGTTGGCCAGAAGGACTTTGGCACCCCTGGGCTAGGTAAAATGTCTACTTTTTTTCAAAAGTGATCAGGCACTAATCTCTGGGATTTTTAAGGATTGCACTACAGAAGAATGTAAAACTCTTCAAGCTTTCTGCACTTTTAGCAGACAGTGGCACTCTGAGACCAGTGCAAGAGGCAAAGAAGTTCCAACTTTTAAAAAAAATTGGCACCAGCAGGCTATGTGACTTACTATACCATAAAATCTCAAATAAGTCTCTCCTTTCCCTTCCAAAAGAACACACATGGCAGTTTCGGTTCCTTCTGGAAACAAACTTATACTTCATTGTCTCACTACTAGCTAGTGCTGGGTTACCAGCAGTGGAATAAACTTAGTTTCCAAGGGTCCAAGTCCCAGAGACTCCAGTCATATAGGATATTCAAGGATATTTTCTGGTAATACACAAACAACCTTTACGTCCTGTTACTGTATATAGGTCTCTTTCACAGAAACCTTATTATTCTGCTTTTGTAAATGAGTTTTAAACCATCCTAAAAAAATGAACTCTGGCAGCAGAGTTTGTAAGCTTTTGCTTTACTTTATATTTAAAAAGAATTTTTTTTTGACTCCTACCCCAAGGCTTTTGCTACAGGATTCAAGAGTGGTAGAAGTCAAACATGTACAAGGTAGTAAACTTCATTATTAGCAAGACTTTGAAGGATTTATTGTCAGCCTCCTTCGTTGCAATAGATTGTAGATGACTAGCTTTGGTGTTAACTACTTTAGTGTACTTAATTTGTTGGATGACAAATCTAAATTAGGACTTGAGAGGAAGCCAAACAAATCTCGGACTGCTGAGTTGAAACGGTTTGGTCCTGTCTTGTTGAAAGAAGACATTAATCCTCGCGGCTCGCCCGAGGAATGTGACAGCCTGAAACGGGTGAGGCCTCCTCTTTAAAACGTCTGGCGTAGAGGATTTGCATACTGTAATTTGGAGGACACTTTTGAAGTCTTTACACGTGGAGATTATTGCTTACACCAGGTTGAACCACACCAGGATGGGGTAGTTGGTAGCGCGGCTCGGACTCAGAAATGAGGGGTATCCATGAGGGAAGGAGGTTTCCAAGCGGCGCAGAGCTGCTCGAGGGGAATCAGGCCTTAGCCAGGAGCCGTCAGCCGAGTCCTTAGCCCTTCCCGGAGCGGGATAACGGGAAGGAGGCGTCCTGGGCCGTCCCGTGTTGGGGAGGAGGGCGCCCAGCAGCTCCCCAGGCAGGCTCAGAACCAGGTAGCCACGCGGAGGTCGCAGAGGTTTTGGCTTCGTTGCAAACCAAAGTCTAAATTGGTGCAACATTCGGTCCAAAAAGCGAAGAAAAAAAAAAAGGTTATTTCTATGCAATGGAGAAAAAAGAAATCTGGTTTGTGTCAACCCAGTTCCCGCTCCGCAGTGTTCCGTCCCGTTCCGTCTGCTCTGCCCGTGTTCCGAGGAGGTTCCCCGTGTTGTACCCAACACCCTTCCGACCCGTAACACTAAAGTGATGAAAACTGACAATGCAATTTACTTTGCCTTAATGAGCTCGAGACAATAGTAGGAACAACCTGTCACACTGTATCGCGCTGAAGGAAGTGTGTGGTTTTCACTTACCATGTTTACTCTTAACAGCTCTGAGGGTCTCTCCAGTGGCCTGGAACATGTGCTGAAAGCCAAACTTTAACATTTTTTTCACTTTTTTTAAACAATGTTTTAAAAAGGAATTGTATTTGAATAAACTGTACTTCAACACACACGCGCAAGTGTTAAAAACCCTTTGTCAAAACAGCAAAAATCAAGAGCAAAAAAAAAAAAAGAAAAAAGAAAAAAAACAGTTTTTTACACTAGTTGCATTAGTTGCGTTTTGTTTTAAGGCCCAAGGCTGGGAATGTAGTCTCGTCAAGCATTCATCACAAAGTCAAAACTGTAACAAATGGACTATGGAATCGAACTTTTATCCAGCAAACGTCTTGGAAAAAAGCAACCTGTTTCATTCCTGTCTTCAGAGCTTTCTTTGGGATTGTTTCCTTTGTGTGAAGTTACGGCTGATGTTTCTTAAAGTGGCTTATGTGTACTTATAGGTAATATTTTTAAGTGGTAAAGTCTGATTTTAGGCTAGGTTCAAATTCCGAAGTCTTGAGTACCTTAGAGCAGCACGACTTTAATGCAGAGCTGGTCGAGGCGGCTCCGGAGCCCTCCAAGACCCAGGGGCAGTTGTGGCTCCAGACCTGCTCGTGAGCGCAGTTCCCTTGTACCAAGAACAACCAAAATTGGTGAGTTAAGCAGAGCACTCTAGTTCCATAAAACCACCTTAATCTTTTCATCCATTTTTTCTCCCCTCTCCCAAGGAAGGCAGTTTGCTGCAGTACGGCAGCCCCAGCTTTCGCAGCTGAAAAACCCATTCTTTAAACCTATTTTTATACATTGAAAGATGGAGATTTCAAAGTATGCTGTTTATTGCTATCTTTGCCCTGAAAGTTTAAAAAGGATTTGTTCCCGGAGTGGATTTCGCAGTGGAATAAGAGCAATCTTTAAAATACAAGGGAATCCCAAGTCGTCATCATGCAGGGACGTGGCAGGGACGAGTCTTCCTTAAGTTAAGTGAGGTGCAGGGCAGCTCCCGAGGTGTTTTCCGCTTGGGAATGTTGCTGCTGGAGCGGCCACAAATAGAGCAGGTTTTCCAGCCACCTCCTCGGCACATTCATAGGCCGTAAATTCAGCCTTAATGATACCGTGTGGCTGACACCAAGCACGAGGGGGTTGAGCAAGGAGGGCTCATTTTAGCAAGCGACGTGGTGTTGATCACAGGTTTCCATAGTAATTTTCCTTAAAAGAACACAGGAAGCTTTGCTGGTAGTGGAGCTTTTTAAGTAGTGTCTGTATCCCAGTCACTAACCCTTGGCAAATGAAGCAGCAGAGCTCCAAAATTAACTCGCTAATTAGCAGCCCGTCAGTGTTCACTTTTAGCATCGTGCTGTTTCTCGCTGGCAAGCTTCGGCATGAAGGTACTCCAAAAAAATGAGGTTTTTGTGTTCAGCAGAGCAACTCTTTGAATGTTCCTCCCCAGGAAAGCAAGACCCGAGCCCTGCGTAGAGTTTAGTGCTTTATTTTTAATGTCATCAGGCCCAAAGGAGGCGAAGTCGCAGTCCCAGAGCTGGGGGTTTGGGGTAGCTAGAGCCCCTTTCACCTGAGCACTAAGTGGCCAAATCTTGAGAGAAAACACTGCAATTTCAGCACCCACAGGGGTGCAAAAAACTCATTTGCTGGTTGAGGCCAAAGGTAAACGTAGCTACAGCCACCCCAGCCCCACATGGAGATACACAAATAACTTCAATGTGTTGTTACAAACCCTTGGAACTACCCGTTTGCTCTCTGAAATCCTGACACAAGCAAGAAACGTGTTGGTACGGAAGCAGAAAGCGAATCCTGTGTGTTTTCAAGTGCAGATTAACAGCTTCTCTTGGACATAACTTTCCACTAGGAATGAAGGAAATTCCTGCTCCTATTTGAGCCATTTCTTTTACTTCAGTCAATTCTAGTATTACAAATTGTGCATGTAACTTTATAAATATTTTAAATAGTTTTGTAAATATTTAATATTCAGCTAATTTGATTTTGAATTGTAAATGTCAAGTATTCTGGTATTGGGATTTTTATGTTTTATTATACTTTGTTAAAAGTTAAATTGTACATTTTTAGAATGTTTTTATCTGAGTAAATTTAATGTATGGAAAATAAAGAGTTAAACAGAGTCCCCCAGGAATTACGTATTTATTTTATAAGTTACAAGATATTCTAACACATACATATGTATAATATTATACCTTATCCTGTTGGGCCTTCTCCCGCTTGGCCCTTGCGAGGGGTTTTTTCCTTAAATTCCCGTTATTCCTATTGCTCTCTGCTTCCAGATGCCGGCCCGGGAATCACAGAGCTGCTGCGGCGCTTGCAGGTCCCCTCTTGGCTCAGCTCCTGGCCCGGACGAGCGGCTCTGGAAGGTTCGTTTGGGCTTTTTGGTGTTTTAAGAGCCCCGGTGTTTGCAGGCAGGGCAGGGTGCAGGGATGGGATGAGCAGGGAAGCTCGGCCGGAGCGCTGGGATGCGGCTCCGCCGCCCTGGCTGCTCCCTCGGGCACCAGGACACTGGCACCGAGGGCAAAGGGAAGTGTGATATGGAGCTGAGCACACGGGGCTGCCCCTTCCCGTTGGGAATTGCGTCTCCCAGGGCCGCGGTCGATTCCCGCTGGGTGCAAAGTGCAGCTCCTGGAAGGTAAAAGGCTCCCGCTGGGATGACGCTGCAGAGCAGGAACAGAAACAGAAAACGGGGAGTATTGGAACACGTCAGCGCGCGGGCAGCTCCCGGCCTTCGGGAAAGGAGCAACGTCCATCCCGAGAGCAGAGCTGCCCCGGAGGGCCCTCACCCGTCCCTATCCCGAGGAGCCTCCCGTCCCTATCCCATTCCATGGGACCAAAGGTCTCGGCACAGGCACCGGGCACTGGCAGCAGCCCCGGGTCCTCTGGAGCAGATGGAATCAGGCCCTCCCAGGCCGCTCTCTGCAAACACTTAAACCTTCCATAAATAACCACACGAGCCAGAGTGGAGTAATCGGGATGTAATCCATCCATATCAGCACTGTATTAATTTTAAAAAAAAGCAACATTTGTACAGGAACATCAGTCAATCACGTTGTAATTACAAGTATGGTTGTCAGTTATGAGTTAAACAGTTCCTTACACAAAACTAAACATAGGACAAGCCGCATTTAAAAGTTTACATTGAAGTAAAAACACAACATTAAAAAATCTGAAGTAAGCCTCGTGAACAAGATGCATGCAGAGAGGTGTGAACAGGTACCAAGTGTACCCCTTACTGAGCTAGAGTGCCACGACGCAGTAGTATTGCTTCTTTTCCCCCCGTTCTAGTACGTTAGCTTCCAGTAACAGATGTGGTTAGGTCACAGACACGTAATATACAGGAGCAATCTCAGCCTGCTACGCTTCACTGTAGGACGAGAGGAAAAACACATCTCCTAGCGGGTAGCCCTGCTCTGCGCGGGCTGCTCCGGCACGCGGAGGTCGCAGCCCCACGCGGGGACCCTCGGAGGCAACAGAGTCACACGGTGGTCACGTCTCACAGGCCGCTTTTCGCACCCCGCTGGCGGGGACACGAAGGTGACAGGAGAGCGGGTTGGATTCGGGATGCCCGGAGTGACACAAAAACTGCCTGCTCCCGGGATGCAGAACGGGAGCAGAGGCTGAACCCGCGCCCGGCGCGACGGCCCTGCCGCCGCCTCCGGGACCCGCTCCCGGCTCATCCACGATCCATCCCCACGGGGAGGCGCTTTCGGAAGCCGGCCCGGATGGACTGGGGTGTTTCACTGACCACGCAGGCATTGGGGAGTCAGAACAGAGCGCAGTTTATTTGAACATCGCCCGTCCCGGTGCGTGCTGTACACTTAACATCCTAGAACTACAATAAAGCTGTGGTGTTTGGTATGAGTATTTCAGAAACTGGCACCATCTCTAAGGTGGCGGTACCAAAAAGGGGGAAAAAAAAAAAAAAAAGTCAGGAAATAGGAGTTTTACTCCCCCGTCTCACCCCAAGTGCTTGCCTTAACCCACTGCAGCACTGAGACAAATCTCCACTTTGGAACATTAAATGTACTGGCTCTCACTAAAAGCTTTCCCATTAAAAAAAAGTAATCAAAACAGAGAAGGAAATACAGGGAGCTTTTCCAGAAAAGTGTCACACGAAACTTTAGCTTCTCACCGGTGCCTGTTTGCCCGTTCGGGTCAATCGAGTGTCCCTTCATTCGCAGCTGACGCGCGCGCAGCCGGGATCCGCTCCGAGTCCAGGCCCGTGAACGTGCCTGCGTGGAGCGTTACAGCAGCTTTCCAAAGGCGGAGGTGCCCGTCTGGACTGCTTAATATTCACAAACAAGGCAAGGTAAGATGAGACACCCGCTAAAGCAAGACTATGCTAAGGTACTGAGAGCATCGGTGACGGTTCTTTTCCCTGGGGTGCGCGCGGGGAGGAGAGGGGGTGACGGCCGAGGGTGCCCGGGATCCCGGGGGCCTAGCGGGCCGGCTGCGCCCCGAACGTCTCCTGCGAGGCGTACACCATGTAGAGGAAGCCGTCCTCGTCCTTCTCGCTCTCGTACACCTCGGAGATGGGCGTGGAGACGCTCACCATGCTGTGCCCGTTCACCAGCAGGAAGAAGGCCTGGTTGGAGTTCAGCTGCAGCCGGCGCCTGCGGGGGGCACGAAGGGGTTTCGCCAACGCGGTGCCGCGCGCGCTTGGTGCAACAGGCAAAACCCAAGGCTGCTGGAAGCTCTAGGATGCCCCAGCAAAGCAGCCCTGCCACTAGGAAAAGCACCTGGTTCCCACCCCAAGCCTGTTCCCCCAGTGCAATCTCCTAAATCTAATCAGTTTCTGTAGTGAAATTCATCTTCTCCATAGGTGGAAGCCCTTATTACACTGGAGCGGAATGGGCTGAACGCCAGGAGAGCCCTAAAGTGCAGTGAGAAGGAAAAGGTGTTCCCAGGCAGCCTGGTTATCCCTGTATTCCTAACAAAACACGTGAGGCTCAAGGGACCGTGCAGCTTAGCTGGACGGCAGCTCGCTGGAATCGAGTGGAATTTAAACCCTGGCTGACCTTGGGAAACCCACGTGAACTGGGGGAGGGAGAACGGGCAGAGCTTCCACCTGGAAGCTCCGTGAGCGCCCACGTTCCTGCCTGCAGCGTCTCGCGCCTTCCCGGCGGGTGGGAAGAGGCGGCAGCGCCGCGTTCCGCACGCGGCAGCTCAGGGCATCCTTCCCTCGCGCCGCTCGTTCCACCTGGCAGAAACACCCAGCACGGGAGAACTTCCCGGCCCATCCTGCTCCCTGCCGAGGGCGGCAGCAGCTCCAAGGAGCGTTTCTGGAGCTCGCAGCTGGGGCCCAGGGAAAGACGATTCCCAAACCAAGCTGGAATCACCGCCCAGGGTGGGCAGCAGCTCCGAGGGGTTGGAAGGATGGGCCTGCGCTGCCCAGGAACCCAGGGCAGCTCGTACCAAGCTGCCTATTAACCACAAAGCCAAAGGAAAAAGGTGGGGAAAAACACTTCCAATTTGCTTTTTGCCCAGGGGCTTTAATGTTCCTTGGAAATTCTGGAAGTCTCCAGCAGTCAAGAGCTGCTGAAGCAGGAATCAGTCTCACTTTCTTGCCCGTGTGTGAGCTGCGATTTGCTCAGACAGATGGGAGAGCCCTTATTTTTACAGCTTGTGCCCTCCAAGAAGCAGCTCTCTGCTACACCGTGACCAATAAAAAGCAAACTCTGGTTTGCTTCTGACTTCCAAGTTTTCTGCTTGGGAACCCTCACTAATCAAATACTCCTTTTGACACGAAGCCAGGAGAAAGCCACTTCTAGCAGAATTTCTGGCCGCAGTTTCAGACCACACAACTTCCACTTCAGGGCTACTTTTCCATTGCCTTTCCTTGTAGGCAGAGCCCGCACCAGAGCAGAGCAGTTCCTGCAGGAACAGCTGGAGCAGGGAAGCTGTGTGTTTTTCAGGCCTCAACACGGCCATTTGGGGTAACCTCATTCCATGATCAAAGGAGGCTGATATTAAGCCTAAGGAGGAGCTCGCAGCTCTCATTTGTAGCCCCAAATCCCCCCCCTTAATTCCTGGAAATAGGCTATTTCTTTGGAAAATAACAGCTCAGGTCTTTTTGGACGTGGCTAAGGAGGAGCTGGTGGTACCTGCTTTAGCCTGCACAGAAAGCTGGAGCCTCCTGCTCATCTCCGTGTCCGACAAGAGCTGCAGGTTCCAGCCTTTAATTTGCTGAACGGGGTAACTCTAGTCTGAGGCTCACGTGGCTCTAGCACAACACCAAAATAATTGTATCTACTACAGAAAAATACAGCCTTTCTGTTTCAGGGCTATTTATATCCCTATTTCTTTCTCATGGAAACAGCTGCCAGGTGCATCAGTGGAAGGCCCTTTGCACAAAACTGCTTCTACACCAGGGCTGTGCCAGCAAAGAGCAAGGAACATCACCCCATAACTAACTGGTCAAGCACCAGCTAAACGAGTTTTCCACTTCAAGAGTTCCCCAAATCATACACCAGCTATGAAATTAATAAAGAACCACGAGTTTGATGCAGCATATACTGAAATCACAGCATACTACCTGATAATTTTGATTAGCTCACTCATGTTGACATGATCTGGAACCAGGAACTTAGTCTTATCCAGGACTGGAAGCTGTTTCTCCCCCTTGTACCTTTCAATAATCACCTAAAAGAAACAAAAATGTTAAGATGAGAGGCAGAAGTGCCATGGTCCCCTCACACACCCTGCCCCACATTTTAAATGCAGAAGTAGGGATCTTATGCTAAGATCCATTATACTTCATTTGCGAGAACACCACCTCAAATTTAAAACCAGAACAGGTATTTTCACCCGCCCCTCTCGTTCTGTTTGCAAGACTCCCTGCATGACGGGGGAAAAAAACAGGAATTCAGCAACACTCCCTCACAGCTTCAATACAGTTTTATATATTGCTAGAATCATTTCATCTGCCACTGAGCTGGCCAGCAGCAAGGAAATTCAAGGAGAGAATCCCTGTGTCTGGGCTGCTATCTAGGTCTGCAGCCCCAAGCAGCTTTCCCTAGAATCTCTTCTTTCTCCTGACTAACAGACCATCTCTTCCTAAGAGCCACAGCTCAGAATTATCACTGTATTAGAGAAAGCTACTTTTGAAGGGAATAAAACCTCAAAGGAAGAGCTTCTTCCCCCTTAATCTCAAGAGAGCATGCCTAGTAACCAGTAATTCTGTCAAGAATATTATGTACTACTTAGTTCATGAGGAAATTGTAGATTTGCCAGTGTCAGTAGCAGCCTGCCCAGCAACTGTATATAGTTTCTGCTTTTAAGGAAAGATCTCAGAATTCCTGCATCTCTCTTTCCACAGCCATGTGGGTTCTGTTGTTTTTCAGTCAACAGTAACTATGTGACACCATTCGCTTGGAAGGGACTTGGACCATTTCCACGGTCACAAGGTCTGACGGGGTTGATATTCCAAAGTAGCACAGGTGAAGAGATAGCAGGCCAAGTTCAACGAAAGACTTCCTTAAACCGCTTTAAATAAACGCCGGCTAACTCAGGGGTGGGGAAGCAAATCAAAATTATTTTTAAGAGGAGGACCATAAACAATGGATATTTTCAACTGCAAAACGAAGGACGGGATATGACGTTGTCCTCCTGACTCATCCAGGGCTGCTAACGAGGATAACGAGGCAGTGGCCTAGGACACGGGCTGGCAGCACAGCGAGGCCCCAAGGCTCCCGGCAGGTTTTGCCATGGTTGCAGGATTGCATCACTGCACCTCCAGCGAGCTGCTTAGGGACCTCCGCATTTTTTACTAGTAACATCTCCACAGCTGCCTTCGAAAGAGCTTCACTGTAAATCAGTCACTTCAACCTGGGGTCACAGAGCCTGGGGACTGCTTCTAAGTGATCAGTGAGAAGTGAAAGAAAAAGCAACCTGTTGCCAGGAAATAAATTTGTCAGGAAACGGCCTTTGGGGAAAGCTGCAGGCTCTGGACAAGTCAGAACATCCCTGCTATAAACGATTACTGCTGCCATGCCCAGCAGCAGCTACTGGCCAAGCTGCTGCTGCTGCCATTTGAGATGAAGTCGCTTAAACCTGGAGGGTGGCTGAAAATTTTCAGTTTCCATTTTAAGTGGCAACTGCTTCTGTTAATAAACTTGCACTAGATCTGCAGACAGCTTGCAGGTAATCTGTGTATCTGCAGAAAAGTGTCCACTCATAAAGATCATCAGCTCTCAGAACTGAGAGCAAAAGGCTGAGGCCTCCCGAGTTCACCCTTCTGCCTCTCAAGATCTCCCAAGCCCTTCCTGGTTCCACCAAAGGCCACAGGGACAACTGCATTTACTGCTTACTGTGGTGACACCCGCCCCATGACAGGTCACTAATTACGGCCCACATTAGCAGTGTATCACAATATCCTTTTCCTTCCGAGGATGCCTTGTTTTGCACTTGTAACCTCTGGGATGCCGTGAAACAAAACTAAGGTTTAAGGAAGTGGTTTGGGGCTGTCCCGTGCGAGATGGATGAGGTCAGGGCTGTTCTCTGCGGCTCCCAGTTATGGGTCACCTCTGCAGGGTGGCCCAGCACAAGGTGGAGGGGGTTGACGGATACAAAGCAATCCCAGCAAACTCCAAGCAAAGATCCCTTCCTCCAAAGCAATGTTCCCGTCTTCCTCAGCATGGATATTGAAGGAAAGCTACATCTGACTGAATAACTGTGTAGTCTTCTGGGTTATGTCCTGCGAACTCTTCTTTCAGGGAAGGAATATGCCCATTTTTAGGATGAGAAGAGCTGAACACTCGGGAGAATCTCAGAGCTCACTCGGGGTGTGGCTTTCTCTGAAGCTACAGCCTGTACCTTCAAAACACAGGAAACTCCATTTCCTGGAGTCACCTTGCTCTGTCGCAGCGACAAGCAGCTGCTGGTTTGAGAACATTTCTGAAGTCCAGGCTTAATGGCCTCCAAGGGACACATTTTAATTAGGACTCACCAGGGCAGATTTTTCATAGGATTCTAACCAGCAAAAAAAAAAAAAGAAGAAGAAAAAAAAAAACAAACCATGAGACCTGAAACTCAGCTGACAAGAACCAGACTTACTGGTATTTTAGTTGGATGTTGGTCTCGAATCAGTCGTACATCTTCCACTCTTTGCTCTGCAAGAGATTAAAAAAGACAAAAAAAAAAAGCTGCTCAAATAGCAACATTTAAGGCTGTTATTACTTAATTTCTCCACCAGTGAACAGAAATAGTGCAAGTTATAAAGCCACAAAAGTAAATTCAGACAAAGCTGTTTTCTAAGGGGACAATATTGGCAAAGGCAAACTCTCATTTCACTGCTTCACGCTGTTCTTTGACCCAGGATGACAGGATGCACATTGCCTGGGACTCCCAAAATGTCTACAAGGACATGGACCCCTCATTTTCTGCCAACTTCAGCAGACATTTAATCGCATAAATTTATGGGATCAAATTACACTATCCAAGTTAATGACTAAATATCCCGTCCTATTTCCACTGGATCCCACAAGAGGAAGTTGTCAACAATTCTTTGAGACCCGGGACTAGCTGAAGCCAGGCAGTATCAGCTTACACTGTTGCTTCTAATATTACAGAATTACAGTTTTCTCTTCTGATTATACTGCACATATTGTGGCATGAACCGTTGGTAGGTTTTGGTACACCAAGATACTTCTCTGTTATCTGTGCCAGTTTTTCAGGATAAAGTTCATCTCAGACATAAATATTAATAGCAGAGATATTATAAACTGGGATGAAGTACAAGTCGGGGCCTAAGTAAACGGATGCAGTTGCTTCTAGAGCCAGTTGCATCTGCTTATACCATGGCTGCTTTTGCATTCAGTGAACCCAAATGTAATCTCTCCAGTTTCTTTCAGGAGCTTGGGGCTTTCCAGGCCATCTCCATCTACAAACACCTTTCAGGGAGTGGATTGAGCCTCGCAGCAGAGCTGGAACAGACACTGACAGCGGGCAGAGGTGCTGCTCGGGGGAAGGAAGGCCTTAGATGAGCAGCAGAGTCATTATTTGTGTGCTAACGCGCGGGACACGCTACCTGCCCTGTCATTCAGCAGCAACATTACTCAGCTGCGCACGGGGAGCCAAGGCACCCGCGCACCTTCACGAGGCACGGGAGGAAACGCAGTTCACGTGAGTCACGGGCTCGGGCCGCACGGGAACGAGCAAAACTCAGGCCATGGGTATGCGCAACCCCCGAGAGGCTCCACGGGCCTCGGGCTCATCCGCGCGCTCGGGGACAAGGTGGCTTCGAGCACAGCCCCAGCTCGTTCAGCCCTTTCAGCCGCGCTCTCCGTGGACTAGAATTAACACTTCCAGGGCAGCGACACTGGCTAATTAAAGCACGGTTAAGATTAAGCTTAACTAGAAACACGAGAGATACCGGGAGCCAACGAGGCCAAGGGTCTGCCCAGTGAACCCAGAGGGGTCCTGCTAACTTTGGAGCTGGAACAGGCCTGGCACTGGCGTTACTCAGCACATCTCCCCGAAGGATGAGGCACATTAAGCAGGACGAATCACGGAGATTATTGTTTACGGCACGCTCCAAACCAGGCCCCGGCCCGCCACGCACAAACACGGCGCTGACGACACCAGTCGCAGTGGCAACTGCTTGGCTGCCATCCTGGCCGAACTTAATACCTGCGAGGGAGGCCGCTGGCAGCAGGGGATGGGACAACCACAGTTTGGGGAGGCCCCGCGGAAAGGGCCACGGTAACCGCGGGCCTCGCTGGATCCCAACCGGCCTCGACGCGGGCAGCGGCCGGTGTTTGGCGGAGGCCGGGGAGGGTGGGGAAGCGTCTTCTTGGCTCCCACCCGGGCCCGAGGGAGGGGAGAAGCAGCCTCGAGGGGCCCGTCCGTTCCACCCTCCGTCGGCCCCACCTCACCGAGGGGATTTCATGGCAGGTGGAAATAGGTCAGGCCGCCAGCGAGGGTGCCCGGGGACCTCCCGCTCCACAACGGGCGGCACGGACACCCCCCGCGTTACCGCCCGCGTTAACCCTCCCCGCGGCACCGGGACGGGCCCGCCCCGCTGCCGCCCCTGCCAGCCCCGAGCCCCCCTTCCCTCCTCATCCTCCTCCCGCTCCTCGTCGAGCGCCTCCGCCCGCCGCGGCTCTCACCGAAGGTGCGGCGCTGCTTGAAGCTCTTCTCCGAGGGCATGGCGGCGGAACGCGGCGCGGCCCGGGCCCGGCGGCGGCTCCTGTGCGCGGCGGCGGCGGCCGAGTGCGAGTGCGAGTGCGAGTGCGAGTGCGGGCGCCCGCCCCCCGCCGCCACCGCCACCAGCCGCAGCGGCGGCCGCGACGCGCCGCCCTCAGCGCGTCATGGCGGGGCGGCGCCGCCGCCATCTTGAGTGTGGCGGGCGCCGCGGGGCCTCCTCCGCGTCCCGCTGTGGCGCTCGGGTCCTGGTCGCCTCAGGGGCGGCCGGGGGTGGCGGCGCGGCCGAGCTCAGCCCCGGGGCGCCGCGCCGGTGGCCCCGGCGGTGACACACTGGGCATGGTGGCCTCCGCGCGCCGGGCGATGGCGGCCACGGGCTCCTCAGGGCTAGTGCGCCATGGCGGCGGCCGGCCGCCTCAGAGCGGCCAGCGGTGTGTCCAGGGCATGGGGGCTGTGGTGTCCAGTGTCCACCCATCACACGGGGGATGTGGTCTCAGAGTACCTGCCAGTGTCCCCAGTGACATGGGGCCATGGTCACCTCAAAATGTCCTGGCAGTGGCCCCCCATGTTATGGGGACGGTGGTCAGCTCAGAGCATGCAACGATGTCCCTCAGTGACCTGGGAGCCATGGTTTCCTCAGAACACTCTCGAGTGTCCCCTCCAGGGACATGGGGGCCATGGTGTCTTTGGAGCCCTCACTGATATTCCAAGTGACAAGGGGCCACGGTCTCCTCACAGTGTCCCACCAGTGTCTACCCGTGATATGGTGGCTATGGTCTCCTTAGAGCACCTGCTGATGTCCCTCACCAACGTGGAGGCCATGGTCTCCTCAGAGCCCTCAATGATATTCTAAGTGACAAGGGGCCATGGTCTCCTCAGAGCCACTTCTTGTGTCGCCAGTGACACGGTGGCCATGTCACTCCATGTCTCCTCATAGCCCTCAACAGTGTCCCTCAGCAACATGTGGGCCACAGTCCCCTCAGAGTGTCCCACCAGCAACCCCCCATGATATGTGGGCTATGGTCTCCTCAGAGCAACCACCGGTGTCACAGGGACATGGTCTCTGCAGAGCCCCCACCAAGTGTCCCCCCATAATATGGCGACCGTGGTCTCCTCAGAGCCACCACTTGTGGCTCTGGGGCCATGGTTTCCTCAGCATGCTCTGCCGCTGCTCAAGAGCAGCATCCACCACTCTCCTCTCATCCACCATCTTATCATGGAAGGTTATCGGGTCAGTCCGAGGTGATTTCCCCTTTGCGAAACTATGCTATTTGCTGTCCTTCACATGTTTAGGAGTGACCTCCAGGAAGATTTGTGCCATCACCTTCCCCAGGATCACCTCACTCATCTCAGGGGCCTGGGATTTGACTAGCAAGTCTTACCAGTGAAAAGCAAGATGAAGAAGACAGTACCCTGAACCTTTTCCATGTCTCTTGTCACCAGGTCCTCTTTGTCCATCTGCAACCCAAAACACGTTCTCTTGACCCTTATGCCTCAACGGGGAGGTGCAAGTTCCACGATTAACCCTCTAGATGCCTTCTGCTCACACAAACGTGAGGTTGAGGAAGCTGTTGCAAAGTTAACATTCAAAGAATAAGATTTCAGAGCCATAAAGGTGATCCAAAATTTGCTTTAATATAAAGCCCACCACTAATCATGTGGCATTTGTCAAGAGTTGATTAGATTGCAAACAAGTTTAGTTGCAAGCCAAGTTTACTTGCATTTATACTGCAGATATTGCTGCTTGATTAAAAATACCCAACTGTTTCTGCCTTTAGCAGCTTTCCGACACAAGCTGTTGATTTTAGAGAGAAAAATGCAGCTGCCTTCCTTTCTGCTTGTCTCACGTATGTTCTAGGCAGCAGGTTTTGAAATGTAGGGATGCTTTTGCAGCAGTGGTACAATATAATCCATGGATGCAATTCAGCTGCTGCTGCAGATAAAAAGAGCTGCAGCTGGCAGTGTTCTTAGCAAAATGAGAATACAGGGAGGTGATGTGAATTCTAACCGCTTTAGACATTACTAGGATTTTTATGTCTGTTGGGATACATTAAAGTTGCAGTGATGCCATGTTCACGCTATGGAATGAGGGTTCATTACATAATTTTATGATTCAGGGTCAAACATTTCCGGTAGCCATATAAATATAGGATGAGGTCATTAAAGATGTGACTAACCAGGGGAAGAAAACAGCCCTGAGATCTATGAATGCTCTAACTACCACATCAATGTCCAGAGACAGCAGGTGAGACACAATGGATTATTACCAGAGGAGGCCTGACACATTTGAAACTCCAATTAATTAAATGTTTTATTGTTTTATACACTTTTATGCTTGACTTCTCTGCCCGCTTACTGAAGATCGCCTTTTAAGAGGCAGCTTTCAACAGCAGCCCACGGGGGACACCAGTTAGTTCCAGTACTAGTAACTAGGAGCTGTTTTTCAGACACGCTGCTCACCCCAACCTTCCGTTTCAACAGAGCTTAATTTTTCTTTGTTTCAGCTATTGCCTTTTCGAAGGCATTCTCTGGCACGAGGAGTTTTCTCAGAATTTCCATACCTCAGGGACTGCCAGGCTGCTGTGACTTTGCACAGGAGGACAAGCACCCGTGAAACCGCTTGGCATCTTCGTCAGCACGTGCAGGTGAGCCCCGACGGTCGAGCGCGACGTGGATACGGTTTCATCCATGCTCCCAACTGTGAGCAGAGCTGCAGCTCACCCTGAAAGCATCCATATGGTGCCTCGGAAGAGCCACAATCAGAGTATCTGCTGACAGGCTGGGCTATCACATGTTCAGCTCATGAATAATCTCCAGGGACTGTGAGAAGGAAAACTTAGCTCCTCACTGAGACTCACTTGACCTTTCCCTCCTCATCTCAGCTTTAGCCCGTGCCTACGTGTCGACAGCACAGACCGGCAGCAAGTCTGGATTTGAGAAAGGTGTTAGGCACAGTTGGAATGGCAGCATGGATACAGCCTTTGGGACCAGCTCTGCCCAAACACACTCCCACGATGCTGGTGAGAAAACACTGCTTTTGAAATGCAGTTGCTTCAGATTTGCAGCTTGCACTCGAACCCTTTAAAAAACTAGCCCACCAAGCATTTTTTCTAAAAGGTCTTAAAGCACTTTAGAAAGCATTTGGTCTGAAGAAGAGAAGACGTAACTGAAAGGAGGCATTAAGTAGTCTTCAAATATGCAGAAGGCTGCTGCAGAGCAGGAGGGAATTAGCTCTTTCTACATGCAGAGAGCCTAGGACAAGAAATAATGAGCTTACATCTTGGAAAAGGAAATAGAAGTACAGGTTAGATGTTGGGTTGATGGCAGGAATAGGCACTGGTTGATGGTGAGACGTTAGGTTGATGGCACTGAAACAAATTGTCTAGAAAATCTGGATTTGACTATTCAGCATTGGACGTTAAAAAAAAAATGAATCAAACATCTCCTTGAACAGTTTATGGAGAATTGATCTTATCCTGGGAAGGAGGATGGAGTAAATAATCGCTTGCAATACCTCTCAGCTGTATTTTCTCAGAGAGTGATTTGCCTAAACTTACAAAGCAGGTCAAAGCCTGAGCTAGGACTGGGCTTCAGTTCTGATCCTCATGTCTGTGCCCTATCCAGCAGGCTAAACTAATGCTTAAGCCTGGGAGAAAAAAAAAAAAAAAAAAAAAAAAGCCAGGCTTTGCCAACTGTTCATCTTCCAGAAGGTACTTTTGTTAAAAAGTCAGTGTGAATGGGGACTTCAAACCCTGGCTGGCATTTATGGCATTTTCCTGGGGAAAAAAAAAAAAAACACTTTTACTGCTACTCCCAGAAAGAACTGAGTTTTCACATTCACAATCAAAATTCTAAGACATCCTCCCATTTCTCTGGTAAAAAAATACTGAAAAGGCTTTTATGGGGTATAGGCCAAGCTGTCCCTCTGCAGTGCCACATTCCTCTGTAAAGCAGCACTTCAGTATCCAGGGCTGTTAGCTCAGCAGCTGTCACCAGTATTAAATTTACTACACAGAGAGAAAAAAATAAATAAATAACATTAAAGTAAAAGATTCTGTATTGAGAGTAACTTGCATTCCCACCTGAATCAATTTTTCCCTCAATTATTTCCTCATTGTCTTTATTGATCTAGCTCAGTTAAAGATCAAGGTGGGCTTTGATTTTTTGAATGCAGTGAACAATAATTACCCAGCGATTATAACAGTTCCTTTTTTTTTTCTAGACGGGATTTTTTGCAATTATTCAAATTAATTGTGTTCAGAGTTTTTCATCTTAAAATTGCCTTATGCCTGGTCCTATGAGGAAAATCCTATACTTCAGATTTCTTTGTGGGAGTCACTTTTTGGTGTAGGAGACCTTTACCAAGAAATTATGGGAAAGACAAAATATCTTGATTTTTGTAGGGGTATAAAAGCATAATTTGAGAAAAGTGAAACTAATGAAGCTACCTCACTGAGCAGGCTTTTGTCTGAGGTTTAACAACATCTCTTAGCAGGAACAGCAACAGTTTCCCTCTCTCCCCTGTGGCTACCTATTTCACAAGATTTTTTGGAAATGGACACCTTTGAGATCACTGCTCAGATGGCTTTTTTGAGGGTAAATCCAAACACGCACACAGTATGGTCATAAAAAACATCATTTTCTTACAACACCGGGCTAAAATCTTCCTGTGCTCTCCTCACAGAAGTATTGCACAAAACATCATTGCTCCATAACCCTACTGCTGCTGCTGTTCCAGCAACCATTTCTTGGTGTTTGTATCAGATTTTACACAGAAGATGTTCGTTTCATGACGAAACACAGTAAATTACTTGGTATAAGCAGCAATATCTTGTGTTTGCCTACTACTTTGCATTCAAAAAGATCCATAATCTCTTGGCAAGCAGCAACTGCGGTGTGAAAGGAGGAGCACCGCAGGGTGGGATAACGCAGCAGACAACAACCTTCCCTCAAGTATTAATACTCCTGGAATTAAGGCATCTCCAAGCATTTTGCAATGTCAGCTGAGTATTACATAGCCTGCAGCTTCCATAAACATCCTCTGTGTTTGCACAGTGGGAAACTGAGGCTCTCGGGCTGGACCGTGGCCAAGGCAGAAAGAGCAACAGGAGGCTCCTGTGAAAATGCCATGAAGTCTCCAGCGACCCCGGGCAGCCGTGGCCACGGCTCATCATTCGACTGGCGAGGACCTCATCACAAGGACAGTATGTTGGGGAAAGACTCTGTGTTTTTTCATAAAGATGCCGGGTTCAGCCCTGAAGCAGAAGGCTGCAGAACCCTTCCTGAGTCATCACCAGCATTTTCTGCAGTGCTCGGGATTTTCCCTGAAGAGCCCCAGCTGCCCACAGATCAGTTTAGCCTGCAAAATCTGATGAGATCAGAGCCCAGCAGAAAGGAAGGAGGTGGGAAATACTGAAATCAGCAGTTTCCCAGGCTTTGATTGCAGTTACAGTACTTCTGGGAGGAAGATAGGTACACATGTACATCACACACACACACACACACGCAAATCAAAATTCTTTGGTCTTTGCACCAAAATATTTCCTCTCCTAAGAGTCCTCCCACAAGGATGCTTATTGCCAAGCAGAGATCCCACTGCAGACTCGTGCCAAGAAAACACGCTGCAGGACTCTGTGGGGCAAATGAGGCTTGCAGAGAGGGTTTGCTCCTCCGTTTCAGCCTGTCTTGCCATGCTTTTCTATCCGTGTTACCAAGTGGAAAATAAGTAATTCTCTCCTAGCTCCTCAGGTTATAATTGGCTGGAGCTGGCACATCCCTGCTTGGAAGCTGGGAAGGCATAAACACTTCCAGGATTACAGAAAATGAGGGCGCTAACTTTGGGACCAATCTAAAGCCTTTTAGAGCGAGTGTGAGGACTTTAATTGACTGTCACAGGAGCTACATCAGCTCCTTAATTGCCGGAGGGAAATGGAACGATGAGTTTCCCCTTTTGGCACATCCCCTTTTTTCAGGAGCCCTACAGTAGGGCTGCAGGCTACTCGTTCTGGAGAGCTCAGGGCTATTAGTCCAGTAATATTTACAGGAAAGGTTCCAGACATTTGGTAGTGCCACAGAAGGCAGGAGATGACGATTCCGCACTGTTCTCCCTGCTGTCACTAATAAAGCTGGTGGATTCAGATGATGGACACGGTGACACAGAAGATAAAGTGTCACTATCCTGCCCAATAACATCAGTCATCCTGGAGATGGACACTGCCTTTCAGGCAGTCGGGCATTTCCCTTTCCTCCAGAGGAAATGAGCTTGGGAAAAAAAGGAGAGCTGTAGGGAATGGCCTGGGTTTATGATGGGCCTGGAAAAGGGGGGTCCTTGGGCCAGAGGGGAAAGTCTGATGGACATCCAGGAGGGATGGAGGAGGCTCTGTGGTTCAGAATCCTTGGGACAAGGATATAGGATAAGATTATATGGGCCAGGCAGGTGAGGGAGAAAGGGCTGAGAGCACAGCAGGAATTGAGAGGAAAAGAGAAAGAAGAAAGTCCAAATAAAACCAGAAAATCCAAAGGAGGGAAAAGCAGGGAGGAAATACATGTACAATTGAGTTTCTGCTTGAGGCCACGTCACCAAGGTCACCTTTTGCTTCACTGACATGTAAGTCCTTGCCATCAGTGCTTCTGCTGTCCTTTCCATGAATCCACGAGCTCCAAAGCAAACAAACACGACAAGGCCTCTAGATCCACGCCAGAAAGTTTGTCTTTCAGTAGCTGCCTGAATGTAATGTAACACATGGGAAAACTCATGTGATTCCGTACAGGTGGAAAAGAGCCACACACATATTTCCAAACTGTTGATGTTTAAGTGACTCATGGCCCACGTGCCTTGTCTCAGAAGCCTGGAGCAGCTTTTCTTAATTTAACCCAAATTGCAAGCACTAAACTTGCCCGTCACTGAAACCCCCAAAAATGAGCCCTGCTATTAAAAATGACAACCTCATTTTGCACGTGGGTTGCATTAGATGAAGAATGCACTGGGTTAGACCGCTGGAAGCTGCGTTTGCTCATACTGTGGTTATAGCAATTTTGGTGCTACCACCGCGTGGTAGCCTGGCTGATCCTTGTGGATGGATGCGAGGCTTTTCCTGCTTCCTTTCCTGCACAGGGAAACAGCCCCGCCGCAGCAAGGTTTGGGGCCCTGCTACAGCAATCCCATGTCTGTTTTCACGTCTCCTCCCAAATTATGTATTTGTAGCCTGATTGTCATGGTGACTGCTGCCTCGAGACCCTCGCTAAGGACGAGTGCTGCCAATTGCAATTCAGGGCAGCACTTCTGCTGGCATCGCAGGGGACCCCTTATGTCGAGCACTTCAATAAATGCACAGTTTGCTTCATTGCAGAAACCCCAGCTGAGCAACAACTCCTCAGAGCACAGAGGCAAATAAGGTTTGCTTTAATTTTTGGTAATCGCTTGGAAGCAATTTCATTTCCTTGCAAACACGCTGTCAGTGCTGCCCTCGCGGTGTTTCTGGATGCGAAGTGAGCTGGATGTAAATGTCAGGAACCCCAAGGGGCTTTTGCAGGGATGCGGTTCTCTTGCAGCAGATGAACCATTTGCAGTACATAAACAATCAAGCAAACAAAAAAAAAAACGCAAAACCCCCAAGGTTTCTCTCGTGCGGTAAAGCATGGGGAAAAGAGCCATTTGCAAAAGAACGAGGTCTCTCACAGCAAAGTGTGAGGGAAAAAAAAGGAGCTATTCGCGAAAAAAAGAAGTCTCTCGTGCATAAAAACTGGTGAAAAGGAGCTATTTCGGATATGAGCGTCTCCCGAGGCGGCCGCAGCCCCGGGTAGGGGCTCGGGGGAGCCCGGCAGCCGCGGAGGCTCCATCGGAGCCGCCCAACGGCGCCGCGCGCGGCCTCTGCTTTCGAGGAGCCTCGTTAGCGCAGTAGGTAGCGCGTCAGTCTCATAATCTGAAGGTCGTGAGTTCGATCCTCACACGGGGCATCGTGGTTTCCTCCTTTTTTTCCCGCGGGCCGCCTTATTCCATTATGCTTCTTTTTCAGTCTATTTTTGTTTTTATTCCCTCCGTTTCGGGTGTTTTCGCGGCCGGGCGGGCTCCGCGGCGCCCGTTGGCGGCGGCGCGGAAGGGGCGGTGCCGCCGCCGCCGCCGCCGCGTCCCGCCCCGCCCCGCGCGCGCGGCGCACAGCGGCCGCCATGGCGGTGTGTGCGCGGCTCTGCGGCGTGGGGCCGGCGCGCGGCTGCCGCCGGCGCGGGGCGGCCCGCGAGGGGCGGCGCGGGGGCGGCGGCGACAGCGAGCCCGACACCGACACCGACCCCGAGGAGGCGGCGGCCGGCGGCGACGGTGACAGCGGCGGCGGCAGCGCGGGGCGGGCGGACGAGGTGCACCTGCAGGGCGGGCGGCCCGCGGCGGCGGCGGCGCGGCCCGTCGAGGCCCCTCCGGTGGCGGCGGCGGCGGCGGGGCGGGCGCCGCTGTCGCTGCTGGAGCTGCCGCCCGAGCTGCTCGTGCAGATCTTCGGCTCGCTGCCCGGCACCGACCTGCCGAGCCTGGCGCGGGTGTGCAGCGCCTTCCGCCGCATCCTCCGCACCGACACCATCTGGCGCCGGCGCTGCCGCGAAGGTACCGCCCGGGCCCGCCGAGGGGGACGCGGGCTGCGCCGTGCGGAGGGACCGGCGGTTGCGGCGCGGGGAGGCGATGGGGATGCGCGGCCACGGGCGGCTTGGAGAGCCGCGAGGGCTGCGGGAAGGCGAAGGCGCCTCGGGAGGGCGCAGGGAGCGCGGCCGGGGGGCAGGTTTGGGACGGCTGGTGCCCTGCGGGGAGGAGAAGGGCTGCGGTGGCCCCGAGGATGCGGGGGGACACGCGGGATGCGGGCAGGGCTTTCCTGCGGTCCCTGGCTGGGCAGGAGGGCAGCTCCTGCATCCCAGGGGCTGGTGCCGGATGGAAAAGGGATGAAGCGCGAGTGGCTCCTGCAAAGGGGGTCGAGTGAGGGGGGTCCCAGGGGGGCAGCTGGAAGGGGGGCGGCCCTGGCGGGTGATGCCTCTCGTGCAGGAAAGCCCCGTAGCAGAGAGCGGCAGCCCCACATTTTGCATTTACATTTACATTTGCATTGCGTTTAATGCAAAGGCCGGGGGCATTTTTGGGGAGGACCTCGGCCCTGCATTGCCTGCAAAGAGTCTCTTCGCTCCTCATCCTCCACCTCCTGTCTCGCGCTCCCTGTCCTGGTGGCTGGTGCAGCGGCTCTCCCACTCCGATCCTGTCTCACCATGCTCCATCGCGTGTCCCTGCCCTCTCGTGGAGCCGCCTTTATCCGTTGTTCTTTTTCCGGCCTGAACACCAGCCAGGGCATGAGGATGAGGGGTTTGGGGACGAGACAGTGGCACATGGAGCCTTGCGGGAATGAATTCGTGCCTTGTGAGCCCCATCTGAAACCCTTGGGACTACAAAGGCTGTACCCGGGAAATGTCACCACGGAGCCCTTGTCCCTTAGCCCAGCGTGACATGATCCCATTGTCCCAGTAACTTAGCGTTGTTTTTGGGTGGAGAAAGGCTAATAAAATAGCGTGCATTCTTTGGCCTCTTTTGTCTGACATAAGCAGAGTCCTCTGTTTCATGAATGGGTTGCTGAGCTTGACCAGTGTTTGTTATTTCGATAGGTTGATTTTTCATAGAAATGGAGCCAAAAGCATGTGTGCATCTCCTAGCCATAGCCCTTCTTGTGCTGATGGCTTGTTCACTCTGAAGCCTACTGATTATGCTGCAGTGCTCTTTGGGGAAGTAACTGGTAAACTTTGGCACAGGGCACTTTCAGTTGCACATGCCTAAGTATGAGTGTCCCCACGAATGCCCAGTGCTAACGAGATGCAGCGCGAGCGTCCGGGAGGTTTGTCCCGCTGAAAGTGAAGGAGCAGCTTCGGCTCCTGATCCCGACCTGGGCGAGCGACGGCAGCAACCAGAGCGTGGTGCAGGCAGGAGGACTGTTTGCAGCGTTGTCCTTTCATCATTGCAACTGTTTGGGGTAAACAGTGTCTCCGAATTGCTTCCCTGGCAGGAACAGGGTTGCACTTACTCTCTTGTTATGCTATAAATAGGAGGTTGCTGATCTCTGCAGCGGCGCAGAACCAAAGCGTGGTTTGCTCCCGCTTCATAGCCCGAGTTACCTCGATTAATACCTGTAGGGACCTTGCTGTGAGGTTCAGCTCTTTACAAGACACTGGAGAGCCCGTGCGGGAGCCCCATGTGCAGCTGCTCCCACAACAGGGATGTGCTTTTTGTAGTGCTGCGCTCTATTAAATGCAAAGGTGGCTTTAATAAGTGACAAGGCTTTCATCTCCCATCGCCGAGGTTAGGGCTGTGTGTAGTGTGTTGCTTTGGTGAATCCTGGTGGGCTTTTCTTCGTCTCTGGCCATGTCCTTTGCTGAGGATGGCTGCATAAAAACCAGTGGGTTCTTGCTGCCGGTGCTCACTAGCTGTGGGCTTCCTGCAAGGGGTATCGCTCTGTTTAAGGTGCAGATCTGAAACTAATGATCTCTTGCTTCAGGGTTTCCCCAAACGCTTTCATTTGCTGCAGATCACGTCTCCTTTTGCTCAGCTCCTCGTTTGCAGCTGCAGAATATGTCAGCGCTAGCTGCAAGCCTTCCCCCGGGAGAAGTGTTCGGGAAGGTATTTGGTGTATTTTAATCCTGACAGGTCAGGTTTTGGAAACAAGAAGCTGGTTCCAAGTCTGTCCACCGGTGATGCAGAGATGAAAGCTGGAAAATCTGCCGTTTTTGTGTCTCTAAAGCATCCAGCAAGTCCCCTCTGCCCGCGCACAGCCTTGTAAACACGCTGCTACCCAGGCTTAATGAGAGGGCTTGGTTCATTAGGGCACAGCCGAAATTCAGCAGCACTAAGAGTGTCAAGGTCGACCACACAGCCTAATTTTCTCCGTATTATTGATGTTCGTGTCCCTGCAGCTGCTGACCGGCCTTGCAATGCCAGGAAGGAGGCAGGAAAAAGCAGCGATCTGGCCTTTGATGTAAGGGCTGTTTCATGCCTTGACTGATGGAGCCACCTTTTCACTGCGTTGGTTTTGGCAGCCAGGAAGAGGAAAACAACGTACCTGAAAGCTGGTCTCAAAACACTGAAGTTTGAAAGATAATAAGAATGTTTCCTGTTTCCAAGTCCTGTAAATTCCCATGCACGTGATCGTGGAAGCAGCCCTGTGTCCGTGCATTTGGATTATCTTTCAAGCCCTCCTTATAAACCTAATGCAACACACTTTCCAGCAGGTCAAATGAGAACTTAAAAAACTTGTTTTCAAAGTAGGATTTTAAGCAGCCGGTTCCTAACTTCATTGATTTAGCATGTGAATCGCTGTGTCTCTTAACTCAGAAATACTTTCTCAGCAAGCCGCAGCACTGAGATATGTTTCCTTAAAATGGGTATAATTGCACTCTAGTAGAATTTCCCGGAAAGCTCGGGTCTCTCAAACCTTTTTCTGGGAAGAAGCTTTCCCTTCTTGTCAGGTTTAATTTTCTGTAGCTGTGTTGACACTTTGCTTATTGTCAATTTTATGCCCCTCTTGTCTTCTGGGTCATCCAGCCATGGCCAGCTTTCTTGGTTGGGATTTCTGGAATTTTTGTGGCTCTCCTGGTGCTACAGGCTCGTGAGTCGGAGCGGCGAAGGATGCGCTGACCCAGAGCCGAGCAGTTGGTCTGGGGTTCTTGAATGGTTGTTGTTTTGCAGAATGAAGCATGGTGAGCATTAGCTGTCACTAAAGGACAGGAGTTTTAAGGACAATTTAAAAATGACATTTTTTTTTTCTGATTAACACTTTCTTATAAGCTTTGGATATCCTAATGTCAGATAGTGTATGGCAATATGAAAATGCAGTGTTTCTGTTCCTATTTATTTGAGCAGGATAGAACTTTAGGTCTTTTCGGGGTAGATATGAACTATAAAACTTAAGAAATGCATCCCCATGCATTAGTGGTGGTTTTGGTTTTCTTACAATTTCCCTCTTGGTTACAAGGTCACTTTCATGGAACTGGGATAAAGCTTTGGCATCAAATCGCTTGCCCCCGTGCCCGGTCATTCCCAGCATGTGCTGATAGCAGTTCTGCTGTAGCACTGACCTGAGGCTGCTCCTGTGCTTTTCAGGTGCAGGAACAGGCTGTACCCCACAGAAATGGGGAGGAAACGAGAATGTCACTGTGCTCGTCTTGCTCTTAAAGAGCAGCGTGGAGCGGTGCCATTTGGGCAGGTTCCTCCGCCTGTCTCCTCCCTTTTCGATGCAGTCTAAGTATCTCCAGATGACACCGTCGAATTTAATCTCGCTGCAGTGTCTGCTGCACAAAGTGCATCCGACTCCTTCTGCAGTCGGGTGAATATTTGTTTACGTGGAAAGAGCCATCGCTTCCCAAGCAGCAGGCTATACCCACCCTGCTTCTGTCTCCTTGCAAAGATCTCTAACTCTCCCATCAGCTGAGAAAACAGGCTGTTCTTGCCATCCGTTTGATGCGATTCCCAAGCACATTCCCGTGGACGTGTGCAGGCTGCAACGTTGCTCCTGGCAGCAGGAGCGGAGCCGGGATGACTTGCAGACTGGCTCTCAATTTCCAGCCTCACGCAGAGCTCTGGTTTCACAGACCTGCCAAGCTGCTCTATAGGGGCAACCCTCCCTAGTCAAGTACTAAACAACTTTTTTTTTTTTTGCTGGTCCGAATGTGCTTTCCTGCAGATTTGCCCCTCTACCCTCTGGCTGGTTGTGCTTCCTCATCCCGTTTTGCATTTGCTGCACTTGGAGCTTCCTCTGACTTTTCCTACCAGAGTTACAGGGACTTTGCTGCCGACTTGTGCATCTCATCGCGCGTTGCCCCTTCTCTCCACTCTTCCCTTCGCTGAACTTGCTGCTTCCCTTGGAAGCCAGTTCTAATGTTAAAAGTGACTCAAAGCAGTGTCACACACAGCGTGCATTCCCAAAGGCAGGCACACGGTGAGCTTTATGTGTGCTTTATCCTCGGATATGTGCACTTGTGTATTTACAGACAGAATGAGGTTAGATTCATTCAGGGAAACTTCTGCTGCTTCTCCTGGATGGAAAATGAGTTCTCAATTTGGAGCAGGTTACCAGGAATTAGACAGCGGCGTTTGGCAGCTACAGCGGATGGTTTATTTGAAGAAGCGAATCCGAGGTTGGATCTGGGGCTTCACACACACTTTGGTATGTGGCAGGTGCTAGGAACCGGTGTTTGATCTGTCATATAGCTGTATTTTACATCAAGGAGAACAGGAGCATCAAGGAGCATCCGATTTTCCTGACTGCTCTCTGATGGGGACTCTGCAGCAGTTTTTTTGCTGCTTCTTGGGATCTCCCTCTCCTTCCTCCTGTCTTCCATGGATTTCTAGCATTGAGATGTTTGTACTCGCTTTTGTTTGGTAGAGTTTTTTAGAAGCTCAGCGCTGACTGCGTGAAACTGAGATGAGTTATCTCATTTTCTGCTTCAAAGCTGCTTTTAGGAAGCTCGCTTTGGTTTGTTTGCAGGGTGTTCAGCGAGCAATCAAAGGCATTTGAGTGTGGAACAGAGCCATCTCAATCAGATACGCTCTCAAGTGTGACCATATTTGTACATGCTGATGCCTGTTTTATGTCTCCGATTCAGTCTCTTTAAAGGCTGTGACTTTATTTTATTTTTTATTTTTTTTAGGATCCTAATATGCGCTTTTCCCGGCTGGATACCTCAGTGGGAGTAATTAATTACTATTTGCAGTAATGATTTGATCTAAACAGACAGGCTATCCCCCTTGGAATGAGTACGTCCCCTACACTTCATACCCTTCTCAGTCTAGCTGTAGGCACCTACAGCGTAACTGCGCCTGTGCGTTCATTGCAGGCATCACTTACAAAATGTGTTGGACTCCCAGGTCCCAGAGTGCAGTGAAATTACACCTGGTTTTCTCCTTTCACTCAGGACAGCCATAAGATTCTCAGATGAACGTGCCAATTTGCAAGCATGTAATAAGAGCTCTTTTTCTGTTCAAACTGCAGGTATCAAGATCTGGGTAGCAGACACGTTTGAGTCGGAGTCGATTGATGTTGTTATCTGTGTCGTTGCAGAATATGGTGTCTGCGAAAACCTGCGGAAACTGGAGATCACGGGAGTGTCCTGTCGAGATGTTTATGCCAAACGTAAGTGTTAAAGCTGGCGTCGATCTGCGTGTCTTTGTTTAGTACCAATTTTGAAGCGTGTACATGCTGGATATTATTAAACTTTGACAGCAGAAGTTGTTCAGGCCGTCTTTCTAATGACAGGAATTTTATCTTTGAAGTTGAAATGTTTGAGACTTTATCACAAAACAGATTCCAAGATCTGGGATGTCTCTGTCCCTGACTTGTTTGCTGGTTGGGGGAAAAAAAAAAAAAAAAAACAATAGATTTAAGTTTATAATGACAAGTCTGTTGGAGTGTTTTTTTCCTTTCCTGTTTGTTTTATCTTTTAAAGATCTTGCCAGGGAATTAATTGCTATTTGTCAAAGGCTGAGGCTTCCCACACCCTAATGTAGCCATGCCTTTTCCCTTTGCACTCAGTTAATGAAATATGTGGACGTTGGGAAGGTGTAGGAAAAGGGATGAGCATTCCTTTGGACTGCTCCTGGAGGAGGCGAGCGAGGTGGTGGGCTGAGGGGTCAGTATGTTCTGGGAAATCCTTAGATCCAGCGTGTTTATTGCAAGGTAGATGCATATACTCTGTTTTGCAGTGTGGGGAAACATCAGAGGGGAAAAAGCAAGGCAGGGTAAGGGCTGAATAGAGGCCTGCATCTCCCCGTGGTCTGAGTGAGGCTGGCTCCCTTGTCACCAAATCTTGCCCTTCCTAGTCAACAATTGAGCTCAGAAAGCCTGGCCTGGCCCCAGGGAGTTCCTGCACTGGCCTTGAAGCAGCGATGATCGAAAACTTTGATCTGCAGGCTGCGAGGAGGAATTTCTACCTTTCAACCCTGTCTTTAATAGACCTGCTGCGCGTCCACAGGCAAGTTGCCTTGTCACACAGTGACCTCGTGTAGTGCCTGTGCATTGGGAATGGAGCTGCCTGGGTTGCCTAGAGAGGAGCAGGGATTAGGTGGGAAGCTCAGCCGGCCGTCGGATGTCTCCAGGGAAGCCTGCTCAGCACCAAGGCCTCCCTTCACCTGCCCTTCAGCCTGGGATCACAGGGAGCCACTGCGATAGCTGCTGTGGTGACTGCCACTTAAAGCAACCTCAATTCTGCATTGCTGTTCTTGCATGGCAAGACAGCTCTTCATGGCCTGTATTCCCTTTCCACTGCAACAGTTTCATAGCTCAGATCTATTACAGTGATGTTTAGTGAATTTTATACACAAGTTTATATATATATATGGGCTCAGAGCAAAGGTCTGGGTCTTGCACAGAATCTGCCTGCAGTGGCTCTAACCAGTTGCGCAGTGAAGAGTGAGAAGAGGGCAAGCATATATGATACTTTCTTAAATACTCTCCCAGCTTCTGACTATTTTCAGCTTGGGGGATTTCCAGAGTCTAATGTCTTTTTTTTTTTTTTTCTCTCTATTTGGTAACCCTTGCCAGATCTGTCTTGCAAGTATTTGTCCAGTCATCCCTTGCACCCAAGTGTATGTCTTTATTCACAACATCCCTTGTCAAAGAGTTGCACTTGACATGTGAAACACACCTCTGCAATGAACTTTGTTTTGTTTCCAATAGGAGCTGGGCCCTTCTCTCTTAAGCAATCTTAACTAGCACACTTACTCTGGAGTCAGAACGCAGCTTTTTCTGGCTTTCAGGGATGCACCACTTTATTTCTCCTGCTGTGATTCAAGTTTGCCCTGTTTGCCAACACTTGGTGTTTTTGGCACCGTTTCCTGGTGGTGTGTCCCCATATTCTCTATTGTCCCCATGTCCTCTCTAATTGCTGCAGAGTTCATTTGAGTCTAGCAGCAGGACTCATATGCCCTTTCTTGTCTGCTGAAAGCGCTTCTCTAAGAAACAGTGTGGGAAATTGGGAACTTTGAGCCCAAGTGTTAGAGATGGTAACTAGTCCAAGGCCTGGGCTACTCTCCATTTAGTTATTTGGCTAAATAGCCTTAGTGACATGATGGAGCCCATTGCCGTGACACTGCAGAGTTTGAGAGAGACCCTGGTTACCCTTGAATTCATTGAATGAATTCATAGGTAGATATTGCCTATGGCCGTATATGCCAAGGTCAGTATCCTGTTAGGGGGATATGTCTGAGGCCAGAACTGATGGCAACGAGTCCGTGCACCACAACTATGAAGCCCAGGGGAGTTGGACTTCGCCACGTAGCTGGTCCAGATTCCTCTTACAGTTACGTGCTGGTTACGGTGGAGTACAGTTCTCTGGTACTTAACCTGCTGTGTCTGTTCAGGTATAAACCCACGAGTGAAGTCGGGGCGTTTTATGAAAATCCTTCCCGACTACGAGCACATGGAGTACAGAGATGTTTACACCTGCCGTACGTACCCGCTGCTGGTTGATGCTTCCCTGCACTAAGCACACACAAGGCGCTGCATGGAGTGTGACGTTGCTTTAAGCAAAGTATTTCGGGGGGATCTCGGGAAGCACCAGGGCTGTTGGCTACGCAGTCCTTGCCTGTTGCTCATCAGGGGCTTGTTCTGAGCCTGTAAGTGGCAGGATGAGTAGGACAGGGGTGAGAAGTGTTGATCATCCTTTGAAGTACCTTGAGCTAGAAACTTGTCCTGACCAAGCCCCAAAAGAAGGGTCTCTGAAGGCAGTTTGCCATGGGTGAGCATTCGCTGTGCTCTTTGTGGTTTGGTCCCTTAGAAAGAAGTACCAGATACCCTGGTGAGGGCTCCCCACAGTGAGTCTAAATGAGCTCTGAGCTTTCAGGAAAAACTTGCCTTGATCCAATGAGCTGCATTTGGATCTTCAGCCCTCCTCAGTGAAAAGTCAGAGGGTTCCCGTGCTAATTCCCTCCCTGGACAGTGAATTCTTCTGCCTAGCACATTTTGCTCTAGCAGAGCGTTTCCTGAGAGGCAGGTGATGGCCTTTCAGAGTGATTCGCCTTGCTCAGTCAAGAAGCTCCTCCGAGTAAACTGCTCTTCCCCTTCTGATGCTGTTTTATAGAACAGCAAAATGCTGGGGTCTAAAGCTCACTGTTCTGCAGGAACTGGAGGAACAGCAATTACTCTAAATCAATAAAGGAAATCAGTACTGCTTGGCATTTGGAGAGGGGTAAGCTGGCCCTAATGCCTCTTTGGGGACGTGCAATAAGGTCACTGCAGAGAAATGCTGCAAACTCAGGTTACTGATTCCCCGGAATGCAGTTTTCGCCACGTGCTAACGAGTGGCACGGGCGCCGCAGACTCCCCTGCCCTTTAGACAGCGCTGGAACATGGGCCGTTTGGAGGGTTTAGAGCAGACCGCCCCGTCGTGTCTTCAAGGTGAGCGCAGAAAGCAGCGGTGCTGCAGCAGGGAGCAATAGGAGTTTCAGTTTTAGCAGTCCTGCCTGTTCCCGAGCTGGATGGCGAGGAGAGCTGCCCTCCAGGATGGGGCCTTCCTTTGCAGGATACTAGCAATTATTTGCTCCAAGCATGCTGTTTGTGGTGGCTCTGAAGTGGCATTTCGTGCTGTGTCCTCCCTTGTTAATCTTTTTGCTGCAGCCCCTAACTTTTGATATCTAACACCCTTTTTCTTCAAAGGCACGCTGCATTACGGCACAGGCAGTGTGGCTGCCTGTTCTCCCCTCCTTCTGTCCTGTGTGTAAAGGCTGAGCTGTCTCATATCTTACGTGTGCGCTCCCTAATTCATATTCATGCCGTGGGAGCCAGGTTGGCTGGATCCTTTTCCTTGGAGCTTTCAACTGGCCTGGCTGTCACATCATGGGAGCAGACAGCTCTCCTAGCAAGCCTGTTGTCACCAGCTGGGGGGCAGCAACTGCTAAATGTGCTGCAGCTCGACTTGCTTGTAGATATTGCCGCATCCCGAGAGTCCTAGAGAACTGCAGTGGATTCAGCTCCTTTCCCGTTGACATCGGCTGCTTTAAAGGCTACGGATTTCAGTGACCACTTCCAGATTGGGTATTTGCATTTATCTCTGTGCCCCCAAAGCTAGAAGTGGAGGATGCAAGAAGATTTAGTTAAAATGATGGCATCCAAAAGCCTCCTCCTTTAAAGACCCGCCGTGGGGTTGCTTGTCCCTGCATTTGCTCCGCGTCGCTTCCCTGCCATGGGCACCAGGGCATTGGAGCTGCCCGAGCTGCCCCCGTCCCTCGGGAGCTCGGGCACTCGCTGCTTTCTTCCCAGCCGGATTGGAGCGCGTCCCGCGCTGCCCTTCGCTCCGTGAGCGCGCGGGGCTGCATGTGGCCGTGCCAGCTGGGGAGGGATGTGCTCAAGTTTCCTGCAGATGTTTTTCTGTTGCCGTTTGCAAGGACCTGGGCTCGGAAATTCTGATGGGCAAAGACCTTCTTCAGACCTGAGAGGTCGGACGCGTGCGTAGTGCAGGAGAGCCTTGGAGAAAGACCCAAGTGCTGTTTCCTTTGGAGGAGTAGGGAAACAGCTGCCAGACTCATCCTGTCTCCCAGTGGGAATCCCAGAGCTGGGATTCGGCCGGTTTTCCCTGCGAAACACCCACCTGCTGGATTGCTGGAGGCCAGGGACACTACAGCAGGGAAGCCAAGAGCCATCGGGCCTGAAGAACGAAGCTAAACTTCTGCTTGGAGAATTGTCCCAGCTTTTAGCCAAGTCCTGGCGCTTTGCCTGGTAATATCCTTTTTTGAAAGAACACGAGGAGGAGAAATTTGCAGGATTGTGAGCAAAGGAGAGAGACGTCTTAACCACGGAGATGCCCGTGCTACAAGTGCTAGCAAGGCTGCAACGGGGCTGCGCTTGCAGCTCCAGCCGTGCACAGCAGCTGGAAAACCAGAGGGGTTTTTTTTGCACCCTCCATCCCTTGGAAGCAGAGGCGACGGGCGGGCTGAGCCAGCCTGGCCTTGGCACGCGGATGCAGCCGGAGCGCGCGGAGCTGCGGCCGGAGCGTGCGGCTCGTTCCCGATGCCTGCCTTGCTCTGCAGACACCTCCCTGCTGCCAGAGAGCCTGGAAAGAGTCAACACAGCTCCCGGAGCTGAGGGAGGAGAAGGAGGAGACATTAATCGCTCACGGGTAGCTTAGCAGCAAGGTTCCTGCCCTAAAACCCAGCCTTTTATTTATTGCTTTTATCAGCCCTGTGCAGGCAGGGTGGAAAAGCAGGCTGTGGTGGGTGGAGCAGCTTATGCACATACCGTTTATTAATATGTAATTACTGTGCTGAGACAGGAAGGCTGGGAATGTGGTTGGCTCGGTCTCCTCGGTGCTGTTTATGGTGCGCGCTGTTCGCTGGGTGGAACCAATCCATCAATCCCGTGTTGTTTATTGCACAGGGAAAAAGGCTCCTCCGGGCGTGTTGGCAGCAGCTCTGGATAACCCTCCCCGGTGCCCTAGACCTCCGTGGAAGTTTTCTGCTTTGGTGTGATGAAAACACTCACACAGAGCTTGCTGTCTGGAGCAGTGAGAGAAGCAAAGCTGTTGTAACAGCTGCACTGAAACACGGTTCATCCTGTAGACAAATGCAAAGCAAAAACCACTGCTGGAGCAGCTCGTGTAGGTTTAAATTGGTTCATGCAGCCTTCGGAGTCGGCCCTGGACATCATTCTAAGGCAGCTGTAGTGCCTTCTTGCCAGATGTGAGAAGGGAGGACATATTTCCCACTTCCCTTTTCCACCAAATGGTGCTGGACATGGAAAAATTTGTATCCTCTAGTTCTCTTCCAAAACTGCTTCTGTAACATCCTGTATCAGAACATTAAGTGGAAAAAAATCATGGCTGCATATATTAGGTTTGGAAGCAAGTAGCATATATAAATTTTCCTCCAGAAAGACGTCTTGTTAGGCTACTTCTGTAATAGGATTTTTCTCCAGCTCGCAGTAAACTTTTCTTCTTGTCCTTCAATTTTGGTAGGCTTGAAAGCTCTGAGATGAGAAACTGGGAAGCCTCATATGCTGCGATATGGAAGCAGCTTGCAGGAAGCGAGGAGCTGTGGAAGCTTATTTAGAATTTTTAAGGCCTTTACTAATTCGTAACAGACCCAGATTTCCTGAGCTGGAATGGTCCGTGCGTTTCACTGGGACTCTCTCGGTGGCTGATCTTTAAGTGGAGCTTTTAATACTGGGAACAAGTTTGTCTGTGCAAGAAGAGGAAGTTCTTTCAAAGTGTTCAGATTTCCCTATTCCTCGCTGTTCTGCAGTCTGAGATATCAAGTGCCTCTTGTTTTTCTTTTTTTGTTTGAACTGGAGAAGGCAGATGCTTTATTTGTTATTAGCTCCTGGTATATCCTGTGATTTGCATCAGCAGGACTGTGTTGCAAAGGTTCTCCGAGAATTCCGGGTGAGCTCTCTGGTTTTGTCAAGTCCTGGAAAACAGCTCCCGCTGGGAGCAGGGAACAACACCGTGAACTTGTGGTAGGTCTTGGTTCAGAGCTGCCTTGCTGTGGTTGAGAGTAGACAGTTTTCTCTTCCCTGGTAGAAGACCGCAGTGGGTGTTGTGCAGTTTGGCTGTAGTCTTCCTT
>NW_028289494.1:0-20108 GCF_059628265.1 Tinamus guttatus | reverse complement strand
CCTCCAATGAGGGGAGGTCCCGGGGGGTCAGTCCCATGGGGGGGGGTCCCAGTGACGGGGGGTCCCGGGGGGGGGTCAGTCCCACGGGGGGGGTCCCGTCCCAAGGAGGGGGGGTCCCGGGGGGGTCAGTCCCACGAGGGGGGTCCCGTCCCAAGGAGGGGGTCTCCCACGGGGGGGGGGGTCCTCCAATGAGGGGAGGTCCCGGGGGGTCAGTCCCACGGGGGGGGGGGTCCCGTCCCAAGGAGGGGGGGGTCTCGGGGGGGTCAGTCCCACGGGGGGGGGTCTCCTCCCAGTGAGGGGAGTCCCGGGGGGGGTCAGTCCCACGGGGGGGGGTCTCGTCCCAGTGACGGGGGGTCCCGGGGGGGGGGGGTCAGTCCCCACGGGGGGGGGTCCCGTCCCAAGGAGGGGGGTCTCATCCCAGTGAGGGGGGGTCCCGGGGGGGTCTCCCACGGTGGGGGGGGGGGTCCTCCAATGAGGTGAGGTCCCGGGGGGTCAGTCCCACGGGGGGGGGGTCAGTCCCACAGGGGGGGTCTCGTCCCAGTGAGGGGGGGGGGTCCCGGGGGGGGGGGGGGGGGGGGGGGGGTCGCTCACCCTGGGCGGTGCCGATGGGGAGGCCGATGGTGGCGGGCCGGGGGGGGCCGTTTGCGGCGCCGGGGGGGGCGGCGGCGGCGGTGGCGGCGGGGAGGGGCAGCAGGGCCCCCGCGGCAGGGGGCGGGGCCGGGGGGCGGGGGCCGCGGCGGGGGGCGGGGGCCACGGCCTGGATGAGGGCGACCTGGGCCGGCTGCCCCAGCAGGGGCTGCCCCCCCGCGGCCACCAGGTGCAGGACGTTCCCTGCGGGGGGGGGTCAGTGACACCCCAGGGTGCCCCCCCCCCATCGCAGGCAGCCCCCGTGTCCCCCCGTGTCCCCTCCCGCGTCCCCTCCATGTCTCTCTCTACCCCCCCGTGTCCCCTATCGCCCCATGTCCCCTCCCGTGTGTCCCTTCCATGTCTCTCTCTGCCCCCCCGTGTCCCCCCGTGTCCCCCTCCCGTGTCCCTGTGTCCCTATCTCCCCTGTCCCTCCGTGCCCTCACGTGTGTCCCCCGTGTCCCCTCACGTGTGTCCCCGTGTCCTGTGTCACCCCATGCTCCTCCCGTGTCCCCTCCATGTCCTCCTGGCCCCCCCCATGTCCCTCTCGCCCCCCATGTCCCTCGGTCTCCTGTTCTTGGAGCACACACTACACTGTCCCCCATGTTCCCATGTCCTCACCATGTCCCCTTGCCGTGTCTCCCCCCTGTCCCTTCCCTGTGTGTCCCCCATGATCCCCCTGTCCCCCCCATGTCCCCTGCCATGTCCCATGTCACCCCGTGTCCCCCTTGTGTCCCCAGTGTCCTCCCATGTCCCCCCCATGTCCCCTGCCATGTCCCCCCCATGTCCCCAATGTCCCATGTCCCCCTCATGTGCCCCCCCATGTCCCCATGTCCCCCCCCGTGTCCCCAATGTCCCCTGCCATATCCCCCACGTCCCCCATGTCCCGCCCCATGTCCCCCCCCGTGTCCCCCCCGCATGTCCCCATGTCCCCCCCACGGTGTCCCCAGTGTCCCCCCATGTCCCCCCCCACCGTCCCTCATGTCCCCCCACCGTGTTCCCAGTGTCCCCCCCCATGTCCCCCCCCCATGTCCCCCCCCGTCCCCCCCTACGTACGAGGCAGGGTGTGGGGGGGGGCGCCAAGTGCCAGGGGCCGCAGGGGGGGGCCCCCCCCCAGCTCCAGCTTCCCCCCCCCGCCAGCTGCAGCGTCAGCGGCGCCTTCGGGGGGGGGGCCCCCCCCCGGCAGTGGCCGCTGGGCCAGGGCGGCCAGTTGGGCGATGCTGACGAGCTCCCCCGCTGCGGGACAGGGGACGTCATTGTCACCATCACCGTCACCATGGGGGGGACGTGGCAACCGCGGGGGGGGCGGGGCGTGGCACCGCCGGGGGGGGGGCATGGCACCGAACGGGGGGGCAGGGGGACACAGGAAGGTGTCACCAAGGTGGGGGGGGGGGGGGTGGCGGGATGTGTCACCAACGGGGGGGGCAGGGGGACATGTCCCCGGGGGGGGGCGGCAGGAGGACACAGGAAGGTGTCACTGGGGGGTGGGACAGGGGGATGTGTCACCAAGGGGGACACAGGGGGACATGTCCCAAAGGGCGGTTAGGGGGATGTGTCACCAAGGGTGAGGGAGGGCAAGGAGACGTGTCACCGAGAGGGACGCAGGGGGACACAGGAAGGTGTCACCAAGGTGGGGGGGGGGGATAGGGGGACATGTCCCCAGGAGGGGGGGCAGGGTGACACGTCGCCAAGGGAGAGCATGGCAGGGGGCACGGAGACAAGGGGGGGACCCAGGGGGGGACACGTGTTGCGGGGGGGGGGACGCATATTGGGGGGGGGACACGTGTTGCGGGGGGGGGCACAGAGAGGGACACCCCGTGACAGGGAGGAACACGCTGGGGGGGGGGGTGCCGATGACGTCACGGGGCGGCGATGACGTCACGGGGTGCTGATGACGTCACTCACAGGGCAGCCGCGCCTGCACGTCCGGCGCCAGCAGCAGCCGCGGGGCCCCGGCCAGCGCGAAGGCCGGGGGGGGGCGGAGCCTTCGGGGGGGCGGCGGCCGCGGGGGGGGGCGGGCGCCGGGGGGGGGCCGCGGCGCGGCCAGGGCGGGGGCGGAGCCCAGCGGCTGCAGCACTGCGGGGGGGGGGGGGGGGGGAGTGAAGCCCCGCCCACCGCGGGAGGCTCCGCCCCCACCATGATCCCTCCCACTCCCCCAAGCCCCACCCCCTGCTTTAACCCGCCCCCTCTGCCCATGATGTCACCCCATGCCCCTGCCAGGCCCCACCCCCCAGGTCAACTCCGCCCCCTTCCACCTTAAGCCCCACCCACCCCCAGCACAGCCAGCTGCCCGGGCCCCGCCCCTAGCCAAGCCCCGCCCCCTCTGCCTATAGTTCCACCACCGCCCCCAGGCCCGCCCCCTCCCTCCAAGCCCCGCCCAAGATCCCAGCTGCGCCCCACCCCCCTCCTACCTCCAGCCCCGCCCCCTTTAAAAGCCCCGCCCCCTCGCGCTCACCGTGGGCGGGTCCAGCAGGAGGGGTGGTGCCCAGGAGGGCGGGGCCGGGCCGGGGGGGGCGGGGCCAGTGCCAGCCCCAGCCCCAGCCCCAGGGCCAAGGGGGGGGGCGGCAGCAGCAGGGGGGGGCCGCGGGGGGCGGCGGCGCAGGCGGGGGGCGGGGCCCCGGGGGGCCCGGGGGGCGGGGCTCCATCTTGGGCGGGGGCTGCAGCATCCTGGGGGGGGGGGGGCTGGATGTGAGCGACCCCCAGCCCCCCCCCATGGCACCTGCTGTCCCCAACCCCCCTGGTGTCCCCAGACCCCCCCTGGTGTCCCCAGACCCCTTCATGTCCCCAGACCCCCCTGGTGTCCCCAGACCCCCTTGGTGACCCCAGCTGCTCTGCTGTCCTCCCCCCCCCCCACCCTGCCATGTCCCCCCGTGTCCCTCCATGTCCCCAAGCTCCTTGGTGTCCCCCGTGTCCCCAACGCCCCCCCCACCTCCCCATATCCCCCATGTCCCACCCTGTCCCCCATGCCCCTCATGTCCCCAATGCCCCCCCTGTATCCCCAATGTCCCCCCATCCCTAACACCCCATGTTCCCAGCACCCCTCATCCCCAGTCCCCAACGTCCCCCGTGTCCCCAATGCCCCCGTGTCCCCAACACCCCTCACGTCCCCATGCCCCCCACGTCCCCAATGCCCCCCCGTGTCCTCAATGTCCCCCGTGTCCCCAATGCCCCGTGTCCCCAACACCCCTCACATCCCCATGCCCCCCACGTCCCCAATGCCCCCCCGTGTCCTCAATGTCCCCCATGTCCCCAATGCCCCTGTGTCCCCAACGCCCCCCCCGTCCCCCGTGTCCCCCCCCCACCTGTTGACTTTCATGCGCACGGGCTTGGGCCGCGGGGGGGGGTCGGGGGCGGCGGCCACGTCCTCGAGGAGGCGCCGGGACAGGGCCCAGCGGGGCAGGAAGGAGTCGGCGGCGTAACGGGACACGCGGCCCTCGAGGGACACCAGGTCGAACAGCCCCATGTCCACCTGCTGCGGGGACGGGGGGGCGGCCGTCACCACCGCGACAGCGGCCCCTGTCACCTCCGGCCCCACGGGTGTCACCTCCAGCCCCACGGGTGTCACCTCCAGCCCCAGCGGTGTCACCCTCAGCCCCCCAAGTGTCACCTCCAGCCCCCCAAGTGCCACCTCCATCCCCAGCAGTGTCACCTCTGGCCCCATGGGTGTCACCTCTGACCCCACAAGTGTCACCTCCATCCCCAGCAGTGTCACCTCTGGCCCCACGGGTGCCACCCCTGACACCAGGAGCATCACCTCCATCCCCAGTGGTGTCACCCTCAGCCCCCCAGGTGTCACCTCCAGCCCCAGGGATGTCACCACTGACACCAGGAGCATCACCACCACCCCCAGCAGTGTCCCCTCTGGCCCCACGGGTCTCACCACTGACACCAGGAGCATCACCACCACCCCCAGCAGTGTCCCCTCTGGCCCCACAAGTGTCACCTCCACCCCCAGCAGTGTCACCTCCAGCGCCACAAGTGTCACCTCTGGCTCCACAAGTGTCACCTCCACCCCCAGCAGTGTCACCGCCGTCCCCAGCAGTGTCACCCCCGGCCCCAGCAGCCCCCTCACCTGGAAGGGCTCGGGCTCGAGCGCGCGCAGCACGAGGGACGCGGTGACGAAGCAGAGCCCCTCGGTGACGAAGGGCGAGTGCACGGGCCGCGGGTCGAACAGGTTCGGGTGGTTGCACACCTTGCGCAGCTGCATCAGCACGTTGATGACGCTCATGAAGTGGCCGGTGGCCAGCGTGGCCTTGGTGCTGCGGGGACGGCACGCGGCGGCGGGTGAGGACGCGGTCCCGTGTTGTCCCCGTGTTGTCCCCGTGCCGTCCCCGCGTTGTCCCCGTGCCGTCCCCCGCACCTGGCCTGGCCCATGAAGTCGTCGTAGAGGCAGCGCTGCCGCTTGGACAGGCGGCACTTGATGACGTGCTCGTACTTCTTGGGCATCTGCTTCTCCACGTCCACCTTGACCCGCCGCAGCAGGAAGGGCCGCAGCACCTGACGGGGGGGACACCGCGCCGCCGCCTGTCAGCAACACCCGTCTGCGTCCCAGAGCGGAGAGGGGGCCGGGGGAGGGCTGGGAGGTGCCCCCTGACGGCAGGATGACACCTGGGAGCTACAGCGTGACGGCGAGGGCACACCCGGGAGCTACAGCCGGACAGCGAGGGGACACCCGGGAGCTACAGCCTGATGTTGGGGTGACACCCGGGAGCTACAGCCAGACAGCGAAGGGACACCCGGGAGCTACAGCCTGACGTCAGGGTGACCCTGGGGAGCTACAGGTTGACACCAGAGTGACATCAGGGAGTTGGAGCCTGACGTCCAAGTGACACTGGGAAGCTACAGCTGGACATCATGGTGACCCTGGGGAGCTCCGGCTTGGCGTCAGCGTGACTCAGGGGGAGCTACAGCCTGACGTCAGGGCGACCCCGAGGTGCTACAGCCCGACGTTCGGGTGTCCCTGAGGAGCTACAGCCTGACGCCACAGGGAGCTACAGGCTGATGCCGCAGTGACCCCGGGGAGCTCCGGCCTGGCGTCAGGTGACTCAGGGCAGCTACAGCCTGACATCAGGGTGACCCCGGGGAGCTCCGGCCTGGCGTCAGGTGACTCAGGGCAGCTACAGCCTGACATCAGGGTGACCCTGGGGAGCTCCGGCCTGGCGTCACAGCGGTGCCCACCTTGTGCAGCCGCTTGACGAGGTTCTCGTTGTACTCCTGGCTGCCCTCGATCATGCCCGTGAGGGGGTTGGAGAACCACTCCTTGAACTCCCGGTGCGACTGGAAGACGTGGGGCATCAGGAAGTGCATGAGCGACCACAGCTCCATGAGGCTGTTCTGCAGCGGCGTCCCCGTGAGCAACAGGCGCCGCTGGCTGCGGGGGGACACGGCGGCGTGAGGAGGCGGCGGCGGGGGGTGCCGCGGCCGCCTGTGGCGTCACCCGGCGCGGCGGTACCTGTTGAAGTTGAGCAGCGACTGCCAGCGCTGCGACTTGAAGTTCTTGATGTTCTGCGCCTCGTCCAGGATCAGGTACTTCCAGTTCTTGCGGCGGAAGGCCTGGTGGTCCTGCAGCACCAGCTTGTAGGACGTGATGCACACGTGGAAGGCGTTGGGCTTGGTCCAGCCCTGCGGGACGGGGGGACACGGGGCGGTGGGCGCCGCCGGGGGCACCCGTGGGTGCTGCGGGGCGGGCGCCCACCTGGCGCTTGAGGCGCCGCTCCTTCTGCGCGCCGTAGTACGTGAGGATCTTGAAGCCGGGGCACCAGCGCTTCAGCTCCATCTCCCAGTTGAGCATCACGCTGGTGGGCACGATGATGAGGTGGGGGCCCCAGCTGCCTGCGGGGCGCCAGGCGTCAGCGGCACCCCGGGGTGCCCCCGCGCAGGGGACGGGGCGCCCCGGGGAGCCGGGAGCACCCGAGGGTGCCCTGAGGGCTCCTGAGCAGACCCCAAGGAGGACTCTGGAGGACCCCAAGTGATACCAGGAGCACCCGAGAGTGCCCTGAGGCCTCTTGGAAAGACCCAGAGCACCCAAAGGGGCACCCGAGGGTGCCCTGAGGGCTCCCAAGCAGACCCTGAGCGCCCAGCGAGGCACCCGGGACACTCTGGAGGACCCCGAGTGAGAGCAGGAGCACCCAAGGGTGCCCCAAGGCCTCTTGGAAAGCCCCTGAGCGCCCAGTGGGGCACCCGGGAGACTCTAGAGGACCCAGAGTGAGAGCAGGAGCACCAAGAGCACCCAAGGGTGCCCCGAGGCCTCTTGGAAAGCCCCTGAGCACCCAAAGGGGCACCCAAGGGTGCCCTGAGGGCTCTTGAGCAGACCCTGAGCGCCCAGCGAGGCACCCGGGAGACACTGGAGGACCCACAGTGAGAGCAGGAGCACCCAAGGGCGCCCCAAGAGCTCTTGGAAAGACCCAGAGGACCCAGTGGGGCACCCAAGGGTGCCCTGAGGGCTCCTCAGAAGACCCTGGGCACCCAGTGGGGCACCCAGGACACTATGGAGCACCCTGAGTGTTACCAGGAGCACCCAAGGGTGCCCCGAGGCCTCTTGGAAAGACCCAGAGCACCCAAAGGGGCACCCAAGGGTGCCCTGAGGGCTCCTCAGAAGACCCTGAGTGCCCAGTGAGGCACCCGGGAGACTCTAGGGGACCCAGAGGGAGAGCAAGAGCACCAGGAGCACCCATGGGCGCCCCAGGACCTCTTGGAAAGACCTGGAGCACCCACCGAGACACCCAGAAAATGCAGGAGCACCCGAAGGTGCCCTGAGGGCTCCAGAGCAGACCCTGAGCACCCCCCAAGGTGCCCAACACACTCTGGAAGACCCAGAGTGATACCAGGAGCACCAGGAGCACCCAAGGGTGCCCCAACATCCCTTGGGAAGCCCCGGAGCACCCAGTGAGACATCCAGAGACTCTGGAGCACCCCGAGTGATACCAGGAGCACCAGGAGCACCCAAGGGTGCCCCAAGATCCCTTGGGAAGCCCCGGAGCACCCAGTGAGACATCCAGAGACTCTGGAGCACCCCGAGTGATACCAGGAGCACCAGGAGCACCCAAGGGCGCCCCAAGACCCCTTGGGAAGCCCCGGAGCACCCAGTGAGGCATCCAGAGACTCTGGAGCACCCCGAGTGATACCAGGAGCACCCAAGGGCGCCCCAAGAGCCCTCGGGAAGCCCCGGAGCGCCCGGTGCAGCCCCCGAGCCCCCGCGGCGCCCTCACCCTTCTCGCAGGCCAGGTGGGCCAGCAGGGAGATGGTCTGGATGGTCTTGCCCAGCCCCATCTCGTCGGCCAGGATGCCGTTGAGCTTCTTCTCGTACATGGTGACCAGCCAGTCCAGGCCGATGTGCTGGTACTCGCGCAGGGTGCCCCGCAGGAGGTGCGGGATGGGCGTCTTCACCTGCGGGGCCGGCGCGGTGAGCGGGGCCGCGCAGGGCCGAACGGGGCCGAGCGGGGCCAAGCAGGGCCAAGCGGGGCCGGGACCCACCTGCGTCGTGGCCAGCGTGTAGCCCTTGGGCTGGAGGCTCTCGGCGGCCGCCGCGATGTCGCTGATCTCGGCCTTGGGGCCCGGCGGGGCCGGCGGCGCCGCGGGGGGCGCGGGGGGGCGCTCGGCCGCGGGGGGCAGGGGCGGCCCGGGGGGGTCCCCGCCGCGCGGCCCGGCCTCCCCCTCGGCCTCCTCCTCCTCCTCCTCCTCCTCCTCGGCCTCGTCGGCCTCCTCCTCGTCCTCGGCCTCGTCGTCGTCGTCCTCCTCGGCCTCGTCGTCCCCCTCGGCCTCCTCCTCCTCCTCTTCCTCGTCAGCCTCCTCCTCCTCCTCGGCCTCGTCGTCGCTCTCGGCCATCGGAGAGTCTGAGGGGGGCACTCGGGTGAGGCCCAGCACCCGCGGGTGTCCCCAGCACCCACGGGTGCCCGCAGCACCTACTGATGTCCCCAACACCCATGGGTGCCCGCAGCACCTACTGATGTCCCCAACACCTACGGGTGCCCCCAGCACCCACCAATATCTGCAGCTCCCTTGGGTGCCCCCAGCACCGGTGGGTGTCCCCAACACCCATGGGTGCCCCCAGTACCCACTGAAGCCCCTAGACCCCCCAGGTGTCCCCAGCCCCCCCGGGTGTCCCCAGCACCCACTGATGCCCCCAGCAGCCCCCTCGGGTGTCCGCAACACCCATGGGTGTCCCCAGTACCCACTGATGTCCCCAGCACCCATGGGTGCCCCTGATGCCCACTGAAGCCCCTAGACCCCCCAGATGTCCCCAGCCCCCCCGGGTGTCCCCAGCACCCTTGGGTGCCCCCAGCCCCCCAGGGTGCCCCCAGCCCCCCAGGTGTCCCCAGCACCCTTGGGTGCCCCCAGCCCCCCAGGGTGCCCCCAGCCCCCCAGGTGTCCCCAGCACCCTTGGGTGCCCCCAGCCCCCCAGGTGTCCCCAGCCCCCCTGGGTGTCCCCAGCACCCTTGGGTGCCCCCAGGCCCCCCTGGGTGTCCCCAGCACCCCTGGGTGCCCCTACCAGAGCGGGTGCTGCTGGCGTCCTCGGGGGAGTCCTCGGCGGAGGAGCCGGGGGCGGAGCTGGGGGCGGAGCCGGGGGCGGAGCCTCCCTCGGAGGCGGGGCGGGGGAAGGCGCCCGCGTAGCGACGCAGCAGCTCCTCGACGGGCAGCGCCCCTGGGGGGCGGCGTCAGCACCGGGGGCACCGCGGCGCCCACCGGCACCCACGGGTGACCCATGGCACTGGGGGTGCCCGTGTGCCCCCCATGGGCCACCCACCGGCACCCACGGGCGCCCATGTGCCACCTGCCGACACCCACGTGCCACCTGCTGGCACCCATGGGTGCCCATGCGCCGTCCACCAGCACCCATGGGTGCCCATGTGCCACCCACCGGCACCCACATGCCACCCACTGGCACCTATGTGCCACACACCGGCACCCACGGGCGCCCAAGTGTCACCCACCGGCACTCATGGGTGCTCATGTGCCACCCACTGGCACCCAAGTGCCACCCACTGGCACCCACGTGTGACCCAAAGACACCCACGGGCACGCACTGGCACCCACGTGACACCCCATGGCACCCAGAGGCGCCTATGTGCCAACCACATGACACGCACAGGTGCCCACCAGCACCCACGGGTGTCCAATGGCACCCACCGGCACCTATGTGTCACCCAACGGCACCCAATGGCGCCCAATGGCACCCACTGGCACCCATGTGCCACCCACCGGCACCCAATGGCGCCCAATGGCACCCACGGGCGCCCCCCGGCCCCCACGCGCTCCCGTCCCCGGTGGTCCCATGTGGCCCCGGCGGTGGCCGCGGGGGCGGGGGTGCCCGTCGCCGCCTGTGCCCGGGCGGCTGTTCTCAGCACCGGCTACCAAGACCCGGCCCATGGCGGGGGCGGGGACCTGCTGGGGTGCTGTGGGTGACACCGCGGGTGACACCGCGGGTGACGCCGCGGGTGACGCCGCGGGTCCCACCTTCGCGCTCCAGCTCGTCCAGCTCCTTCTTGTGGTCCACGTCACCCTCCAGGCGCTCCTGGGCCGCAATGGTCTCCTCCTCGTCCTCGTCGGCTGTTGGCAACAGGCGGCGGAGTGAGGGGGTGACGCGGTGGGGGTGTGTGCGCGTGACACGGAGCAGGAGTGACGTGAGACGGAGCAGGACTGGGCGCACCCCAAGGAGGGGACGCCTGGCGTGCGGGTGACACCCCCGGTGTGCGGGTGACAACCCCAGGCGTCTGGGTGACAACCCCAGGCATCTGGGTGACAACGCGCCACGTAGCAGCACTACAGGAGTGGGTGACACGAGGGGAAGAGGGCTCGCCCCAAGGAGGGGACACCCAGTGCGCGGGTGACATTCCCAGTGTGCGGGTGACAACCCCAGGCGTCCCGGTGACAACCCCAGGTGTCTGGGTGACAACCCCAGGCGGCCGGGTGACAACACGCCACACAACAACGCTACAGGAGTGGGTGACACAAGTGGGAGCAGGCTCGCCCCAAGGAGGGGACACCCGGCACGCGGGTGACACTCACCGGGCCGTCGCCGGGCGCCGTGCGGGTGACGCTGGGGACGCTGCCGTCGCCGGGGGGGTGACGCGGGTGCCGTGGGCGACGCCGCGTCGCGGGTGGGCGCCTGTGGGGCGGAACGTGAGACCGGCGGCACCCGTGGGCGCCAGGGCAGGTCGGGCGGTACCGGAGCGGGTCAGGCGGTACCGGAGTGGGTCAGGCGGTACCGGCGGTACCTGGGGGGGCCGCGGCAGCAGCTGGGGCGGCAGCAGCTGCTCCAGGTGCAGGCGGTACCCGGGGGCACAGGGGGTACCGGGGGTGCTGGGGAAGGTCGGGCGGTACCGGGGCGGGTCGGGCGGTACCAGGACAGGTTGGGCGGTACCGGAGCGGGTCGGGCGGTACCGGGCGGTACCTGGGGGGGCCGCGGCAGCAGCTGGGGCGGCAGCAGCTGCTCCAGGGGCAGGCGGTACCCGGGGGCACAGGGGGTCCTGGGGGCGCTGGGGCGGGTCAGGCGGTACCAGGACAGGTCGGGCGGTACCGGGGCGGGTCGGGCGGTACCAGGGTGGTACTGGGCGGTACCTGGGGGGGCCGCGGCAGCAGCTGGGGCGGCAGCAGCTGCTCCAGGGGCAGGCGGCCCTCGCGCTTCAGCAGCTGCAGCTCGCGGCGCCGGCTCGCGCGGTCGTTGCCCTCCTGCCGCTCCTCGGCCTCGATCGTGGCCTCGTCGTCCGACTCCTCGTGCGGCTGGAAGTCGCCGTCTGCGCCCGGGGGGGGGTCAGCACCGGGGGGGGCCCTGTGTCCCCCCGCAGCACCCCCCATTACCCCACAGCCCCCCCAACACCCCCCATTACCCCACAGCCCCCCCAACACCCCCCACGTCCCATTGTAGCCCCCCCATACGCCCCTATAAGCCCCATAACCCCCATAGCCTCCAATATGTCCCAATAGCCGCTCGGAATCCTCCAATATCCCCCAGTAGCCCCCTAATTCCCCCCGTGGCCCCCCCATCACCCGGTAGCCCCCGTATATCCCCCGCTAGCCCTTACATATCCCCCCCATCCCCTGGTAGCTCCCCCAATATCCCCCCCATCCACCCAAAGCCCCCCCATATCCCCTGGTAGCCCCCTCATGTGGCTCAGGAGCCCCTTGTGGTCCCCCAATAGCCCCCAGAGCCCCCCCATGTGGCCTGGTAGCCCCTTGTGGTTCCTCAATAGCCCCCAGAGCCCCCCCACGTCCCGGCAGCCCCCAGCAGCCCCCCAGCACGCCCAGTAGCCCCCATATTCCCTGGTAGCCCCGCCATGTGTCCCGGTAGCCCCCTGCGGTCCCGCAGTAGCCCCCAGAGCCCCCCACGTGCCCCGGTAGCCCCCCTGACCGTCGTCGTCGGCGCGGGGGCCGCGGGGCGCGGCGGCGCGGGGCGCGTTCAGGCTGCGGCTCAGCAGGTCCGAGTACTTCTCGGTCTGGCCCACGATGAAGTCGAGCTGCAGGTCCAGGGCCTTCTTGCGCTGCGCCTCGAGGCGGGCCTGCTGCTTGAACTGCACCACCTGGGGGGCGTGGGGCTAGTGACGGACCCCTGGTGGCCACCGCGTCCCCGTGGGGCCACCCGACCCCCTGCTGCTTGAACTGCACCACCTGGGGGGCGTGGGGCTAGTGACGGACCCCTGGTGGCCACCGGGTCCCCGTGGGGACACCCGACCCCCTGCTGCTTGAACTGCACCACCTGGGGGGCGTGGGGCTAGTGACGGACCCCTGGTGGCCACCGGGTCCCTGTGCAGGCCACCCAGCCCCCTGCCGGCCACCGGCCCCAGTGTGAGAGCCACAGAGGTCCTAGTACGGCTACTGATGGCCCCCTAGTGGCCACCCCGTCCCCGTGCCGGCCACCCAACCCCCTGGTGGCCACCGCGTCCCCGTGCTGACCCTGGTGGCCACCGGCCCCGGTGCGAGAGCCGCAGGGTCGTGGCTAGCGAGGCCCCCCTGGTGGCCACCACGTCCCCGTGCTGGCCCTGGTGGCCACCGGCCCCGGTGCGAGAGCCGCAGGGTCCCGGCGTGGCTAGTGACAGCCCCTATGGTAGCCACCCGTGTTGGCCACCCAACCCCCTGGTGGCCACCGCGTCCCCGTGCTGGCCCTGGTGGCCACCGGCCCCGGTGCGAGAGCCGCAGGGTCCCGGCGTGGCTAGCAAGGCCCCCCTGGTGGCCACCACGTCCCCGTGCTGGCCCTGGTGGCCACCGGCCCCGGTGCGAGAGCCGCAGGGTCCCGGTGTGGCTAGCGAGCCCTCCCTGGTGGCCACCGCGTCCCCGTGCTGGCCCTGGTGGCCACCGGCCCCGGTGCGAGAGCCGCAGGGTCGTGGCTAGCGGGGCCCCCCCCGTTGCCGGCCGCCCCGACACCTTCTCCACGCTGCTCCAGAAGTGCTTGACGTCGCGGGCGATGGCGGCCGCCACGCGCCGCAGCTTGGCCTGCTCCTCGCGCCGCGCGCGCGCTCCTCGCGCTGCCGCTGCTCCTCGTGGTGCCGCAGCACCATGCGCACCACCTGGGGGGGACGCGGCCGTGACACCCGGTACTGCGACACCCCGCAGCCACGAACACCCCGACACCCCCGCAGCCACGAACACCCTGCACCCTGACACCCCCTGCACCCCCACAGCCACGAACCCCAGATATTCCCATAGCCACGAACCCCCTACACCCGGCACCCCCACAGCCACGAACCCCCCGACACCCCCAGAGCCATGAACACCCTGCACCCCCAGAGCCACGAACACCCTGCACCCTGACACCCCCATAGCCACAAACACCCCGCACCCCCATCGCCACGAACCCCCTGCATCCCGACACCCCCACAGCCACGAACACCCTGTACCCTGACACCCCCATCATCATGAACCCCCGTACTGCAACACCCCCATAGCCATGAACACCCCGAATCCCCATTGCCACGAACCCCCTGCACCCTGACACCCCCACAGCCACGAACACCCCGCACCCCCATAGCCACAAACACCCTGCACTCCGACACCCCCATCATCATGACTCCCCCCGGCACCCTGACACCCCTCCTGAACACCCCGACTTCCAGCTCATCACACCCAGTCCCCCCCAAAGGCCTCAATTCCCAATTCCCCACTCATCCCAATCCCCCCAATCCGCTCAGGATCCCCCCAATCACCCAAACCCCCCAATTCCCTCCAATTCCCCCCAATCCCTCCCCCGATCCCCCCCAATCACCCCAATTCCCCCCACCACCCAACACCCCCAATTCCCTCCTACAATCATCTCAATGCTGCCCAATGCCCCCAACCATCCCACTCTTCCTGCAAGCACCCCGATCCCCCCCCGATCACCCCAATTCCCCCCCAAATCCCCCCAATTCCGCCCCCAATCCCCCCAATTCCCCCGCGATCCCCCCAATTCCCCCCCTGATCCCCCCAATTCTCCCCCGATCCGCCCCAATTCTCCCCCCGATCCCCCCAATTCCCCCCCGATCCCCCCCCGATCCCCCCAATTCTGCCCCCGATCCCCCCAATTCTGCCCCCGATCCCCCCAATTCCCCCCCAAATCCCCCCAATTCTCCCCCAAATCACCCCAATTCTGCCCCCGATCCCCCCAATATCCCCCCAATTCCCCCCCAGATCCCCCCAATTCCCCCCCAGATCCCCCCAATTCTGCCCCCAATCCCCCCAATTCCGCCCCCAATCCCCCCAATTCCGCCCCCAATCCCCCCAATTCCCCCAGATCCCCCCAATTCCGCCCCTGATCCCCCCAATTCCCCCCCAGATCCCCCCAATTCTCCCCCAGATCCCCCCAATTCCCCCCCAAATCCCCCCAATTCCCCCCCAAATCCCCCCAATTCCGCCCCCGATCCCCCCAATTCCCCCCCAAGATCCCCCCCGATCCCCCCAATTCTGCCCCCGATCCCCCCAATTCTCCCCCAAATCCCCCCAATTCTCCCCCCGATCCCCCCGATCCCCCCAGTCCGATCCCCCCGGTCGCGGTGGCGGTGGCGGCGGCGGCACCTTGCGCGCGACGCCGCGCTTCCAGCGGCGCTCCTGGGCGAAGTCGGCCGCCAGCCACTGCACCTCCTCGCACAGGTAGTCCCAGTGCGCCTTGGCGCGCGCCGGCTCCGCCACCTTGGGCAGCCGCTTGAGCGACCAGAACCCGTCGCGCTTCATGGCGGCGATGCGGTGCTCCACCTCGGCCTCCTGGGGGGAGAAAACGGGCGTGAGGGAGCAAAAACACCCTGAAAACATGAAAAAACACCCTAAAAACACCCAGGAACACCCCAAAAACACCCAGAAACACCCTAGAAACACCCCGGAACGCCCCGAAACGGTTCATGGCGGCGATGCGGTGCTCCACCTCGGCCTCCTGGGGGGGAGAAAACGGGCGTGAGGGGCCGAAAACACCCTGAAAACACGAAAAAACACCCCAAAAACACGAAAAAACACCCTAAAAACACCCAGAAACACCCTAGAAACACCCTAGAAACACCCCAAAACGCTTCATGGCGGCGATGCGGTGCTCCACCTCGGCCTCCTGGGGGGAGAAACGGGCGTGAGGGGCCGAAAACACCCCAAAAACACGAAAAAACACCCTAGAAACACCCAGAAACACCCTAGGAACAGCCAGAAACACCCTAAGAACACCCCGAAACGCTTCATGGCGGCGATGCGGTGCTCCACCTCGGCCTCCTGGGATGGGAGAGAAAACGGGCGTGAGGGGGCAAAAACACCCAAAAAACATGAAAAAACACACTAAAAACACCCCAAAACACCCTAAAAACACCCAGAAACACCCTAGAAACACCCCGGAACGCCCCAAAACGCTTCATGGCGGCGATGCGGTGCTCCACCTCGGCCTCCTGGGGGGGAGAAAACGGGCGTGAGGGGGCAAAAACACCCTGAAAACACGAAAAAACACCCCAAAAACACGAAAAAACACCCTAAAAACACCCAGAAACACCCTAGAAACACCCTAGAAACACCCCAAAACGCTTCATGGCGGCGATGCGGTGCTCCACCTCGGCCTCCTGGGGGGAGAAACGGGCGTGAGGGGCCGAAAACACCCCAAAAACACGAAAAAACACCCTAGAAACACCCAGAAACACCCTAGGAACAGCCAGAAACACCCTAAGAACACCCCGAAACGCTTCATGGCGGCGATGCGGTGCTCCACCTCGGCCTCCTGGGATGGGAGAGAAAACGGGCGTGAGGGGGCAAAAACACCAAAAAAACATGAAAAAACACCCTAAAAACACCCAGAAACACCCTAAAAACACCCAGAAACACCCTAGAAACAGCCAGAAACACCCTAAGAACACCCCGAAACGCTTCATGGCGGCAATGCGGTGCTCCACCTCGGCCTCCTGGGGGGAGAGAACGGGCGTGAGGGGCCGAAAACACCCCAAAAACACGAAAAAACATCCTAAAAACACCCAGAAACACCCTAGAAACACCCTAGAAACACCCCAAAACGCTTCATGGCGGCGATGCGGTGCTCCACCTCGGCCTCCTGGGGAAACGGGCGTGAGGGGCAAAAACACCCCCAAAACACGAAAAAACACCCTAAAAACACCCAGGAACACCCTAGAAACACCCAGAAACACCCTAGAAACACCCCGGAACGCCCCGAAACGCTTCATGGCGGCGATGCGGTGCTCCACCTCGGCCTCCTGGGGGGAGAAAACGGGCGTGAGGGGCCGAAAACACCCGAAAAACACGAAAAAACATCCTAAAAACACCAGAAACACCCAGAAACACCCTAGAAACAGCCAAAAACACCCTAAGAACACCCCGAAACGCTTCATGGCGGCGATGCGGTGCTCCACCTCGGCCTCCTGGGGGGAGAGAACGGGCGTGAGGGGCCGAAAACACCCAAAAAACACGAAAAAACATCCTAAAAACACCAGAAACACCCAGAAACACCCTAGAAACAGCCAAAAACACCCTAAGAACACCCCGAAACGCTTCATGGCGGCGATGCGGTGCTCCACCTCGGCCTCCTGGGGAGAGAACGGCCGTGAGCGCCCAAAAACACCCAAAACACCCAGAACTTGACCCCAACGCGTCACAATGAACATACGGCAGGAAGGGGGCCAAAACCACCACGAATCACCCGAAAAACACCCGGCCCAGCAACCAGAGAGACTCCACAACGAATCCGTGACAGGAAAGGACCCAAAAGCACCGTGAATCACCCCAAAATACCTCAATCGGCCTCAAAACACCGCTACGGAGCCTCACAATCAACACAGGGCCGCAAAAGGCCCAAAACCATCAGAAACTGCCCCAAAACACCTCGTGCAGCCCCAGAACCCGGCCATGAAACCCCTACGATGAAAATACGACAACAAAAGAACCACAAGCACCGCAAATCACCCCAAACGGCCCCAAAATGCGCCAACACAGACCCAAAAATAACAATGTTGAAGGAATGGGCCCAAATCTGCCACAAATCGCCCCAAAACGGTTCCCTGCCCCCACGCTGGCGGCCCTGGGGAAGGGCTCATGTCAAAAGGCCCCAAAACGGCCTCAATTCACCCCAAAACCCAAGGCTGAGCCCACGCTCTCAGCATCGGCCCTCCAGGGGAACCCTTTGGGGTTCTTGATTTTCAAAAACGACCCAAAACGCCCCCAAATTACCCCAAAACTCTTCCCAGCCCGCATGCTCTTGCGTTTGGTGATTTCAACGGGGTCTTGAGCACCAAAAAAGACCCAAAACGACCCCGATTGGCCCAAAACGCTGCGGCGGCGCCACCCGCATGTCCTTGGTGACCTCAGCACCACGCGGGTCACCAGGAAAGACCCAAAACGGCCCCGATTGCCCCCAAACTCCCCTACCCACCGTTATCCCCGTGGCGCTTGGCGACCTCAGTGCTGCCCTGGCTGCCGCGGATGGGCAAAAAGAGCCTGAATTTGCCCCAAAACCCTCCTCCTCCACAACGCTACCGTTTCGGGAACCTCAGCAGCACCTTGGTCGCCGGGGAACACCCGAAACGGCCCCGTTTTGCCCCAAACCCCCTTCCCGCCCCCTAAAGCAGCTTGTGCGTGACCTCAGTGCCGCCCCGAGCCGCTCGGATGACCCAAAACAGCCCCGTTTCGCCCCAAATCCCAATCTCGGCTCCTGGGTGACCTCAGCGCCGCCTCGACGCGCTGGGATGACCCAAAACAGCCCTGTTTTGCCCCAAAGCCCAAGCCAGCTCCTGGGTGACCTCAGTAGGCCCCCAGGCGCTTGGCCGACCCGAAACGGCTCCGTTTCACCCCAAATCCCAAGCTGGGCTCCCGGGTGACCTCCGTGCGCCCCAATGCACTGAGATGACCCAAAACGGCCCCATTTCGCCCCAAATCCCAAGCCAGCTCCTGGATGACCTCAGCAGGCCCCAACGCGCTGGGATGACCTGAACGGCTCCGTTTCACCCCGAATCCCAAGTTCGGCTCCTGAGTGACCTCAGCGCGCCCCGATGCACTGGGGTGACCCAAAACGGTCCCATTTCGCCCCAAACCCCCTCCCAGCCCCCTCCCATCTCCGGGTGCCCTCCACGTGCCCCGACGCGCTGGGATGACCCAAAACGGCCCCGTTCCGCCCCAAACCCCCTCCCACCTCCGGGTGCCCTCCGCGCGCCCCGACGCACCGAGCTGACCCGAAACGGCCCGTTTCGCCCCAAAGCGCCCCACTCACGTGCTTGGCCTGCTCCGCCATGTCGGCCTGCGCCCGCTCCCAGCGGCTGGGGGGCTCCGCGCGGGGGGGGGGCTCCCCGGCCGACGCGGCCTCGGGGGGGGGCGGCGGCGGCGGCGGCGGCGCGGGGGGGGCCGCCCCCCCCGCGGGCGGGGGCTGCGCGGGGCCCTCATGCGGCTGCGGGGGGGGCGGCCGCCGCCGCGGCCCGTCCAGCTCCTGGGCGCCCTGGTGGCCCAGCCTGCGCTCGGCGACCCCCCCGCCTGCGGGGACACGGGGGGGGGTCAGCACCCGGGGGTGCCCCCGCCCCCCCGGCACCCAGGGGTGCCCCCCCCCCCGCACCCACCTGCGTGCGCTGGGCCCTCCGCCCCCTCCTCGCTCTCCACGTCCGCGGTGCCGCCGCGGCGGCGGGGCCGACGCTGCTGCGGGGACGGGGGGTCAGGGGGGCGCCCCGGGGTGCTGGGGGGGTCGGGGGGGCCCATGGGTGCTGGGGGGGTCAGGGGCACCCCTGGGTGCTGGGGGGGGGGTCAGGGGCGCCCATGGGTGCTGAGGGGGGTCAGGGGGGCGCCCCGGGGTGCTGGGGGGGTCAGGGGCGCCCATGGGTGCTGGGGGGGGGTCAGGGGCGCCCATGGGTGCTGGGGGGGGGTCAGGGGCGCCCCTGGGTGCTGGGGGGGGTCAGGGGCACCCCGGGGTGCTGGGGAATGGGGGGGTCAAGGGCGCCCCTGGGTGCTGGGGGTGTCAGGGGCACCCCAGGGTGCTGGGGGGGGGTCAGGGGTGCCCATGGGTGCTGGGGGGGGTCAGGGGCGCCCCGGGGTGCTGGGGGGGGGTCAGGGCACCCCTGGGTGCTGGGGGGGGTCAGGGGCACCGCTGGGTGCTGGGGGGGGTCAAGGGCACCCTGGGTGCTGGGGGGGGTCAGGGGCACCCCGGAGTGCCGGGGGGGTCAGGGGCGCCCATGGGTGCTGGGGGGGTCGGGGGCACCCCAGGGTGCTGGGGGGGGTGAGTTATGGGCATCCAGGGCACCCCTGGGTGCTGAGCGAAGGGGCCAGGGGCGCCCCGGGGTGCTGGGGCGGGGGTTATGGGGCATCAGAGGCACCCCCGGGTGCTGGGGGGGGTCAGGAGCACCCCTGGGTGCTGGGGGGGGGGTTACGGAGCATCAGGAGCACCCCTGGGTGCTAGGAACGGGGGGGTCAGGGGCACCCCTGGGCGCTCAGGGGGAGGGTCATGGGCACCCCTGGGGGCTGCAAGGGGGTTATGAGGGTCGGGGCACCCCTGGGTGCTGGGGGGCGGAGCTCCCCTATCTGCTAGGGGTTATGGGGGGGGGGGCACCCATGGGGGTTACAAGAGGTTACGGCAGCACCCATGGGTGCTCGGGCTGTGGGGGGGCGGGCCACCCATGGGTGCTGGGGGGGGTCGGGGGGGCACCCGTGGGGGTTATAGGACGTTATGGGAGTGAGAGGGGGCACCCGTGGGTGCTGCGGTTACTATGGGGTGTCTGCGGGGGTCACGGGGGGTCACGGGGGCACCCGTGGGGTCATGGGGGGGGGCACCCCCGGGTGTTGGGGTGTTATGGGCGGCACCCGTGGGTGCTCGGGTTATTAGGGGGTCATCCGTGGGGGTCATGGGGGGGTCACGGGGGGCACCCGTGGGTGCTCGGGTCATTAGTGGGTCACCCGTGGGGTCATGGGGCGGCACCCCGGGGTGCTCCCCAAGGCGCTGCCCCCCCCTCCACGCTCTGACCCCTGACCCGCCCCCCACCAACATGGCCCCCCCGAGGGGTCTCCCTGGGCCCACGAGGAGCCTCCTGATCCCCCCCCCCCCCCAGGAGCCCCCGGTCGCCACGGGGACC